>NW_015150975.1:84812-86082 GCF_000732505.1 Cyprinodon variegatus | reverse complement strand
AGACCTTTACAGACATAGATAAGATCGACTGATTTCACATCTAAATGTTGACTGATCTACCAAAATAAAGGAAACGGCTTACACACTCTTTGATTTCCTTTTCTCACTATTTTTTTTTTTTAAGCTCACTTATATATTTATATAAAAAGGTAGAAAAAATTTATAATTTTGATTGTTTTCTTTTATGTCGTTGAGATTTTTCCAGAGAAAAACTGAAACACTGTGTTGTTTAATCTTTGTATTTACTGAAGGATTTTTGAGAATTACGTTTCTTCTAAGGTCATAAATATTTTCTTGTTTGTCAAAGACTTTAAGAATATTACATTAATCATCTCTATTTATAGATTATGTAGCGGTATCAGAGTAAGGTTGGTTATACTCCGCGCAGTAGTGTGTCGCAGTGAGCTTGTCACAGATATTTAAGATTTATGCCCAATATTGAAGCGTGGTCTGCGCTGTTATTCCACGCCACAACGCAAGAGGGACAATCAGGAACTAGCTGTGGGTCTAGATACGGCCGAGGCGGCGAGGAAGTGGCGGCAAGTTTGTCCGACAATTGAGGGACACGAGGGCGAAAAAGAGCGGGGATCCAGGTGGAAAAAGGATCCCAGCGTTCTTGCGCACCTCGCTCTTAAAGCTGGTCCAACTTCACGAGTTGTTTTCCACAATGGCGGTCATAAAAAACAAAACAAGCCGGTAAGGTACCAAACAGGAAATACACATAGTGTAGAGTTGATGTAGATTTGACCAATCAGAGGCCTCCTGTCTGCGGTCACCTACAGTTTGGGATAGTGTCTGCGGAAGGGCGGGGGCACATTTGCGTTCACTGCGACGCAGACGACCTGGTTTCTGGGTATAAATCGGCATTAAAGGGGAACGCCTTTTTTTTGTTTTCCATTGGGCCCTTGATTTTACGTTATTACATTATGTTCTACTCACCCATATGAGTTTTGTGTCATTTGAAGCTGTTCTAAAGATATTCTGTTAGGTTATATCCAGGTAACGTCTTCCTATGGGCAACGAGTTAAAACAAAGCGACGCGTGTATGATGTCATCCGTTCGCTTTATTTCCTTTATTCTATTTCGAGAGCGAGATCATCTGTGGTAGCAGCACTAGACATCTTCCAGGCATGTGAGGAAAACTAGCAGCAGTTCAGCGAACAGGAAGAATGAATGGTAGCTGGCGCACGTGGATGATGTCATACATGCACCGCTTTGTTTTAAAAAAAATATAAAAAATACAACCGTGGATGTCTGGGGGACAGTGATT
>NW_015150975.1:81592-84173 GCF_000732505.1 Cyprinodon variegatus | reverse complement strand
TTTGAGGAGGAAGAAGAAGTAGTATTTTTTTTTTTTTTTTTTCTTTAGAAACTCAGAAGCTGATCAAATATCGGGTTAAATATCGGTGGGGTGGCCGATGTCCGATATTCAGTTTTAAGGCCGATACCGATAGGGGGCCGATTATATCGTGCATCCCTAGTTTGTGCCTTCAAGTCGTTGCCAAAAGGAAGACGTTACCTGGATACAACCTAACGGAATATCTTTAGAACGGCTCCAAATAACACAAAACATATATGGGTGAGTAGAACATGATGTAATAATGTAAAATCAAGCACCCAATGTAAAAAAAAAAACGGTGTTCCCCTTTAAAGGGCGCAGAAAGCATTGCACACCAGTCTGTTCTGGTCTTTTTTTAAATCCAGGTCTCTCCTTTCATTTCATAAGTTCATGCTGTGAGTGTGTTTGGTTGTAATGTGATAAAATGGGAGAAGTTTCAAAGGGTGTGAGTACTTCTGCAAGGCCACGTTTAAAGTGACGTTCCAAAAGTTGGAGTTGGTTGTGTTTTGATTCCTTCTGCTGTTTTGGTTCCCATCCAGATTCAACAGTTTCTTTATTCTCTGTACTTCTGGCTGGGCTCCAGTTGGACAGGTGTCAGCATCGTTTCTGCTTCAGGGGAAGCTCCTCCCGGCGGTCGTCGTCTTCTGTTTTCCCTGGTTCTAAACTTCATTCTTCTTCTACACCTTGTTTTAAAGAGAAGTAAACAGGTTCTCCGGTTTGCTGTTAAATTGAACATCTTTGCTTATCATGAAGATTTCTTGCTCTGCTCTAAAAGTGGCGGTTTGTGTGACGGATGAGTTCTGCTGAGTTTTCTAGGCGAGGAAGTGAAAGCAGACCTTTCATTGTGGAGCTTTGCTGCACGCAGGCCTCTAAATGACGGGGTGGTTTTATTGTTTTTTTTTCTTCTCGTTGTTAAATTCAGTTTCTTTTGATTGGAGCTTTGAAAATTAAACATGATTCTAAGAGGACCAAATAAACCTTTAATTAGTCAATATGTTCCTGCAACCTTTGTGGCTTCATTAGTGATAGTTTGACAGAAAGTATCATCTGGAGATGTTTCAATCAGAGATTTTATGGCTGGAAATAAAACGTATCAATCTAAGTTTTTACTGTTTATTAGGTGCTATACTATCATTAGTACTGACAGCATTTATAAAATTAAACTTTTTCTATTATCTGTGTAGATACACCTCATGTTGTAAAGTTTTCATCTTAAGTTATTTATAAATAAATTCTTCGTAAGTTAAGTGATCGTATTGATCATCTAACATTTAATTGAAAAACAGGAATTTTCTTTATATTTTTTAGCTTTGTGGCACTAGTGGCTCGTTTTTTTGGACAGTAGGCTGACAGGAAATGCAGGAAAGGTTCAGGTCTGAGCAAGACCCTTAACCTCACACTGCCCCCCGTGCGACACACAATGGCAGCCCTCTGCTCCCCAAGGGGATGGGTTAAATACAGAGAGAGTGCATGAAAATATAAAAAAAAAGCTGAAAAAAATTAATCCTTTTAAAGAGATTATATTCCTCATATTCTTGTCTGGGAAAGATCTATTCCTTAGTTTGAATTTATGAATTTAATCATTCCGTCTAGCACTTTAACCAACTCATCAAAGCCAGACGTGTGTCTATGGGGTGTTGCATGCTGTTGCTGCGGCGATTGCACTGCTGAGCTAACCTTTGGGTTTCTGTTTAATCTGGCACCACTCTGGGAACTGGCGGCTGTTTTCTCTGGGCCAACATGCTAATTAGAGGTCACACTCTTCCAGGAAAATAAACAAAGGTAATGATTAGGTGTGATTTAGCTCTTCTTCTACTTAAAGCTTTCCCTAAAGAGTCCAGGGATATTTCAGGCAGGAGTTTTGGCATCCGTTCCGCTCCATTCACGCTGAGCTTCCCATCCTTTAGCTGAATATAAGTATTGTCCGGTGAGTTTGTGACTTCCGCTGGAAGACACTCTCCTCTCTGTGTCTGAACAGCAGCGAGCAGGGAGCTGAGATGATGTCGTCATGATGAAGGGCTTCTCATTGAGTCACAGAGCGGAGCTCAGAGGTCTGACCTCTGACCTTTGCTGCTTTCCAATCGTCTGTTTTTGTGAGAAAAGCGCTGAACAGAGAAATTCTTGACACAAATTAGGATCAGGTTGCATATTTTAGATGGCTGCGTTAAAGAACAAGCCAGGTATTTGGTCGGTTACCTGAAAATTAAATTAGATTTTTCAATGACAGATAAAGTTGGGGTGAAATATGTAATCTCGTGTTTATTACATATCAGAAACATAAAAAACCTGCTCTCTGACGTATGTAATAATTTCTATCTCACTTGTTTTTTATGTTCCACTCTGATATCGGAAATCTGTCTATCAGCAAAAAGAAAAAAAATATATAATATTGCAATATATCAGCCTGCATTTCCAATCTCTGATATTAGCATTTTGATAGAGAAACTCCTGTTCAGTTTAAAGTTTAAAGGAAAAGTCTGGTTATATTCAGAATTCAGACTTTAAATATTAAATTATCACATAGTGTTTAATAAATGATAAGTGGTTTTAATTGAGAGTAATT
>NW_015150975.1:78375-80004 GCF_000732505.1 Cyprinodon variegatus | reverse complement strand
ACTGAAAAATGTTGCATAGTATGCCTTTAATTCTTTTAATTTGCTCCATCTGATTGGATTTGCTTCTGTTTGGGATCATTTTCTTGTTTATGACTCAGTTTGGGACGTTCTTTGGCTGACAGATTCTCTGATTCTTTGATGTAAAGAGGATTGGTGCTGTAACTGCCCCGGTCATCAGCCCCCTACCTCCATGCTTTACTGTTGATATCCAGACCAGCAAACATTTAAAGATCCTCATCTGTTATATTGAGTAACATCTTTGGTATCTTTCTGCCGAATGGTCTCTTTTTCTATGCCTTGTTTTGCTAAACTCTTGAGAACAGAGGGTGTTGAAGATCCTGCATCACGTTCATCACTTCATCAATGTTTCTCTTAGTGTTTGATCTGTCTCTGCAGCTTGCAGGGGGCTGGAGGGCATTTTTACCAAGAGATCTTGTTGTTTCTGCTCTAGTTCAAACCGACCTTCTAACTTCAATCTGTGTCAGTGGGCCTTCTGTTCAGCCAAGGGTGCTTTACCCACAACTGTGACTCCATCCAGTCCAGACTGGGAGATTCATCGTTCTTACGTCCCGTTAAATAAGTTGCCTCTCCTGCATTTTCTGTAGATGTGTTCTTTATTCATTATTTCCTAAGCGTCTCTCGTTCCATCTTTGTGTTTATTGTTCCTGTGATGCAAAAATAAAAGGCTCCTGTCATCATTGTTTAGGTGAAAATTCACCCACATAACAGACCAGGAGTTTCTATTGGCTACATATAATAATAATATGTCGACAATCCGAAAAGCTTAGAATTTTATACAGTTGTTCTAAACAGGGGCCAGAATTCAAGTGGAAAACTTTTCGTTTAAATCTGTAAAAAAAAAATTCCTTAAGGAACCTTTGGCTATCCAATTATTTAACGATTCATCAAATAAATAATCGACGGATTAATCGAATCGTAAAATAATAATAACTAAGTTTCAGCCCTATTTCTTACCCTTACAAAAAGGTTAGAAATATAAAAACATGAAAAAAAAATAGCTTTTTTTAATTTAATGTCAGATTTACAATATAGAAAAGAAAAAACTGTACAATTATTCGCTGTAAAAAATAATTTGAGAAGAAATGAAGCATGTAGCTGAAAACAAAAAGGTTAAACTATATGCATAAAAAAAAAAAAAAAAACTAGTTAAACATCTGAGGAAAAAATAGAATAACAGCAGATATTTTGGGAGAAGTGATCATTATAAACGCGTATCCACTTTAAAAAAAATTATTTATACAACAGTAGCTCACTGTGTTTGCATACAAAGTTCTTTTGAAAGATAACCATGTCCTGCTGGCACATTATTTATAATTATTTTGTTTTAAACTTTGATTTAGTAAATTTTTTTGGTAAATAAAACTATAAAAAGTTATATTTACAAAAACAATTGAGGTTTGGTTCTTCATATCTAAAGTAGTGAGACTAAAAAAAGTTAGTGGAAATGTGAAATAAAATTAAGAAAAGTCCAAGATCCAGAGCCTCTCTTTATGTCTGCTCATTGTGCCCGGGGCTGGAATTCTATTTAGGCTCAAAACACTAAGGATGGATGATTGGTGTAAATAATTTTATTTTATCAGGCTCAAATGAAAAGTATTCAAATATAAA
>NW_015150975.1:71272-76952 GCF_000732505.1 Cyprinodon variegatus | reverse complement strand
AATGTATGTTTAAAATGACTGAATGTAGTGTAAAGCGCTTTGGTCAAGTCCTCTGACTATATAAGTATAGGCCATTTACCATTTAGTCACAAAGAAGATTGTTTCTGGCACTGTTTGCATCTTCCTCCTTGGAAATTAAAATAAGAACACAGCCGAATCTCTGGAGGGAAATAAAACTCAGCATCCATAGCTGGAAAGTAGTGAATGAGGCGGCTCTCTCTGGTTCTACTTTTGTTTGGTCAGGATCAGTAGAGCCTTTGATGACAGAAAGAGAGATTTAAGGGTTTTTAGTGAAAGAGACTTTTACATTTCTGATTCTTCCCCATTAAAAAAGGAGTTTCTGGGAAATGGTTTAGCAGGGTTTCCATGAGGGCCTCAAAAACCCTTTTATATGTCTAGATTTTTTCTAATAGGCATTGGAATCATCTTTATTGGTGTGCTGGTTGGCTCACCTGTTTCTTTTCTTCATTTTTTTTATTTTTATTTAATTTTTTTTCCACAGGTAGATTTTAAATGCTGCAGTCAGAGGTGGCTGGAATAGACTGAAAGGATTTTTATTTACCCAATATAACTTTACTTAAGGAGATATATAAAGATGTCAAATTAAAAAAAGTATATTAAAGCAGAAAAGAAGATTTGTTTTAAATACCATTATTTGACAACACAAAGCTTATACTTACAGTTAATAATAAACAGAAATCTGAACATATATATAGGTGTATAGGTGTATAAAACTGTAGGTGTGTGTAGTTTTTTTCAATTCATGTTTCTTATTATTACTTTTTTATACATTTATTTATTTATTTTTTTGCATGTTTGTTTTATAGGTAAATAGTAGTACCGTAATAATGTTATTCCAAAGTAATGACACCCCTTATACATTATAGATAGTGACGGCTGTGGACAGGAAGGATCACCTGTAGCTGTCAGTGTTGCAGTGGATCTGGAGAAGCCTCTGACTACAAATGAAAGTCTTATAAAGGGGATGTTGGGGGTTTTATAAGGTAAAAATGCCAATTAAGGCCCAAAATATAGATTACCTAATTAAGCATGAAGATAAAACCAAACCGGTCATGAAACAGGATCTTAAAAATGTTGAAGTGGTCTTCATTGAGGGCCTCCTGTTGCTTTGCCTCCTGTATTCAAGACGGTGAGAACCTTTCTGCCATTCTTGCCGTTTTCCTGCTTGGCTGATTTAATGAAGCCAGGAGCTCAGGGAGCTCATTGTTGGGCTTTTCCAGCATTTTTTTTTTAAGGGAGTCAGGGAAGTCGTTGAACCGCAGGTAATGAAAGTGATGGGCATTAATTCAGCACAGTGGATGGGAGCGGCGACGTGTCTTAATCAGGGATTGGCCTACATTTGCTTGCTGATTCCTATGCACAACAAGGTGCACCACCTGGAGGCTACATCTACAGCTGGTTGTCATCCTGTAAAAGGTCCAAACAAATCTATTGATCCCTACAACTGCTCTCAGGACATGCTGCATCAGTGGCCTAATTCCAGTTCAGATGAAGGGCTTTTTCCCATTTAAAACCTCTAAGCTAAATGCGTTGCATAGCATACAGGCTCAGCTGGACTAAAATCAATCTGTCACAATTATGGCAGAAGAAATATTTGATTTGTCTGCATTTTGCCTGCTTGAAACTGACAGAAATAAGAAATTGTTTCCATAAGTCACAGAATTTGGGAAACTGAATCGGATCTTGCCAAAAGCTGGAACTTTATAAGTACTAAATGTAGCTCTGTCTGGAAAATAACATGCATATTATAGTGAGTTTTACTTCCTTTTAATCTTACGTGGTCTAACATTTATTTAAAGAAGCTGGCAATCATAGCAGGAGATTATTTTCTACTTCCAGGTATAAGGAAAAAGGCTGTCTGTCCATCAGATACAGATACAACCTTGCAAACACACACCTGTTATATCCCACTATCCCTACAGCTCTATGGAAGGAAATTTGCTCCATTATTTTTGCAAGCAAAGCACATTTTGTGAATGGGTATTTGAAAAGCATGTTTTGTAAATTAGATTTTTTCCCAAGTTACAGATGCCGGTTAAAAGATTTTTTTTTTTTTTGGGTGGGGGGAGAATCATGTTTTTTTTCATGTTGTTTTTAAAAAAAAAATGTTATTCTTCAAATTAAGATTTTTTTCCTATTGAGTGTTATGAATTGCAATCTTTTGCTAATCTGTAGATGCTTTACTATTGGTCTGCATAGATGCCGGTTAAAACATTTTTATTGGCCAAGAGAGTATTCATATTATGCTTGAAGTGCAGAGAATTTAATCTGTAAAAGGCAATTTGAAAAGAGTGCAATTCGTAATACTCAATCTGCCTAAGAAAATAATGAAAAAATAAAGTGTGAAAATATAGATTCTGTAAAAAACTAAAATAAAATGTAAAAAATTAATATATGAAAAAAGAAAATCTTTATACTGTAAAATGATGTGACTATATATTCATGCCGTAACCCTGAAGTCTTGAGTAGCTGAAAATGAAACCCCTGTTAGAACAGCTTTGGCTTCAAAGATGACGTCGACCCGTTTGTGTTGTTTTTGTGTGGGAGGAGGCGATTCTCTGCAGGAGCTCTGGCTCTCCAAATCCTTTCAGTTTCATGAATAGGAAGATGTTTTGCAGATGAGACACAGAGCGACCTATGGAAAAACGTTTTTCTAAAGTCTTGCATCTTGAGGGTTGGGAATTTAGATTGGCTGCTTTCAGTGTGAAACCGTAAACGTTTTAATGCATACATGTCTAACAACCAGGTTTCACAGTTTCCACTCATTTGAGTATTTTTTTAGATTAGTCAATGCATAAGTTTGAGCTTGCATTAAAGCGGCGCTGAATCAGCTCTGCAGTAACATTAAATGATGAAGATGTTGGAGAAAATGTGAACATTTCTAGCACCGCTCATAGTGAAAGAGAACAACAGCAGCTGAGGAGTCAAAGTCTTAGAGATTTTACCTCTGATTTTTAACCTTTGCTCTCTTTTCTAAGTGGGAATGAAGAAGGTCCCTCCCAACTTCAGTTTTTCCTCAGATTGGATTATGGTAATGGAGGCTGAACCCATGATTTCAATTTCCAGATATCAAATGCTTTACACTATTTATAGAAAGTGATCTACTTTTCTGTTAATGTGTGGGGGGATGCTCCAAATTAGCTCACCAGAACATGTTGACGTACATGTTTGTTTGTTTAGCAATTAAATCTTTTTGTACAAATAAACTTCAACTGTAAGAAGTTTATAAAATGTCTTTTTTCCGAGCTGGATACTCTTCTTTTCCAATCCCTCCTGAAAACTTGAAAGTGAAGAAAAGGCAAAAAGAGGCAAAAGTTTGATTCAAAAGCAAAAATGATGGAGTTGATAAAAATCTGAGCATCTTTTATTACTAATTAGCATGCTAATCCTGGTTAGCTTTATTGATAGTAAACAACGATGTCAGTGTGTAGGATTAAAGTGAAAGCCTCTTTTTTGAAACTTTAAAAAGAATGTAGACTAGTTGAACAATTTGGCCTAAATGTGTTCTCATGTTTAAATTACCTTAAAAATGTATGTTTGTAACACATAAACACTCATAAATATTCATAAAATATATCCTTTGTTATATTTTTTCACTCAAGGAGGTAGGCATTTAAACATAGAAAGACCAGAAAAGGCGCCAGAAAGGCGCCTTTGAAATAAAATGTATTATTGTTATTATTAAGTGGTAAGTCACCCGTCCTGCAGACAGGAAGCCTGGGTTCGTATCCTAGGGTTCCTATGAGCTGCCATCATGTGTCCTTAGTAGGGATGGAACGGTTTATGAAAACTGTCCGAACCGTTCGGTTCGACTGTCTCGGTTCGATTCGCGTGTGTTGCGTTCGGTTCAGGCGAAGCGTTTACACTCCAGAGCAGAAGGTGGCGGTACTGCGACCAAAGCCAACCATCAGTAGTAAACAAGAAGAAGAAGCGAAGCAGCGTAGCCGGGTGTAGCAGAAAAACATCAGTTGTTGGGGAGAATTGTGTGGGTATGGCGAGTGGGAAAGAACAGGAGTTGGAAGACGTGCCAGCAGCACTTTATAGGTCTGCTGTATGGGACCACTTTGCATTTAGAGTGACCTACGATGACGGCGGAAAGAAAGTTGTGGATAAAAGTGCAACAGTGTGCAAGCATTGTGCAACACGTTTTGTTTATGCTAACAGCACCACGACCAACATGTCAGGCTAACAATCAACATATACTGAACCGAAAACCGTGACCACGGAACCGTGACCTGAACCGAACCGTGGATTTTGTGAACCGTTCCACCCCTAGTCCTTAGGCAAGGTGAGTTTATTACGCATAGCCTCTGCAACAGTGAAATCTGTCTCTGTGCGTGACCGCGCCCTTCCGTGCAGAGGTTCTGTAACCGTGGTCGCACACCTCAAACAAATCCTGACTACGGGTTGGATGGCCACAAACCTGCACAGGCCTCAAGCGGAAGTGCGCAGACAAAAAGCAGCTGTGATTGGTCCTTGGTATGCCTTTCCAGCTGTCTGTGTGGTCGCCCTTCTCGATTCGGTGCTGGGGCGTACCATTTTTAAAAACCGAGCAACAACTACAAAGGACAACTATGACGAAAGGTTAATCGGTCTTTTTGCCAACTCCATTAACAGAACCTGTTCCTCTTCGATGTCTAGCAACTCTAGATCCATCTCTGTGACCGTGATATCTTACAGACACGCCATTGTTGTTTTGGAAGATAAACATTCCCGCCGGCGAAGTTCTCGTGACCTTCTGCCGAAGTTCTCGCGAGTTCTCGAATAGGCACCCCCTTGCACTTTGGCGTCCCTAGAAATTCCAGACCGACGGTGCAGAAGCATACCAGCAAAACTGGTTCACGACCAGACCAAAGCAACATTTGATGTGTGCGTTTGCAGAAGTGTAATCCGCCTGCTTTGTGGAGTAGTGGCCTAGCGTTCAGGGCATTGTGCTTGGAATCCTGAGGTCCTGAGTTCAAGCCCCACTCCCACAGACTGCCACTCTGGGTCCCTGAGCAACCCTTAACCCCACACTGCTCCCTGGGCACCGCACAATGGCAGCCCACTGCTCCTCAACGGGATGGGTTAAATGCAGAGTTAATTTTGTTGCTCTGTACTTATGACAGTGTAATGACAATTAAAAACCAGATAGTCTGTAAACAGTGATGTTTGTAGAAGCTTAAAATCTCACAGTTTCAGTCACGGGCTGATTGCCAACTGAAATTCCAATTTTCCCAGTTTTCTTACATTTTTACCCCATTTACACTACCCTTGAAAAACCGTGCTGAGACCGGTCCAAGCTCAGTAACTGAGATAACTTATCGTGTGTAAATGGAAAGTAAACTGATCTGAACCGAGCCAGACATAACCGAACTGAGCTAACTGCAGACCAGTTCCAGAGGCGGGCTCGGTTTTTCCTTGCTTGGTTCTCTGATAACAAGAGCGCATGAGCAGAATGCGTCATCTCCGTCTGGCTGCACATCCCGATTCACACTCCATTCCAGTAGTTGGCGGTAATGCCCCTCCGGAAGTTGCTTGCCAACCAACACAAAACAGAAGAACAACTATAAATAACAATCAAGTAAATCCATGAAAGGTTGACGTCTTCGCCTGACCCTCCGCAAACACCGAAGTACAGCAGTAATAATCAAGCATAACTTTCTGAATGTGACGGGCG
>NW_015150975.1:68480-70020 GCF_000732505.1 Cyprinodon variegatus | reverse complement strand
ATGTGACGGGCGCCGCCATTTTGATTTGCTTGATTCCCTCCTTCTTCGTCTTCTTTTTCTTGTGTTTTATGGCGGTTGGCAAACAACTTTTGGTGCATTACCGCCACCAACTGCTTGATTTTCTCCTTCAATACTGGCAGTAATACCTTAGATCGTCACTAGGAGGCCAGGAGTCGAGGAACCGAGATAGCGTGATGTGTAAACGGTTGTCAGAACCGAGCTCGGCCTGGTTAACTGATCCGAGCTCAGACCAGTCTCGACATGGATCGGTTTTTCAAGGGTAGTGTAAATGGGGGTATTTTGCTAGTTGAACTTTTCAACTAAGTGTAAGAAACTAGTATTTTTCCAAAGACTTAACTTTGTAGTGGAAACGGCATACTTAAGGTGTAGTTTTCTAGACAGTCCTCTGCATTGGCAGCTGTGTCATTCGTCATCAGTCACGTAAAGGAGACTCGATAACCTGTGTTTGCCCTCAGACTTGGTGGGTCTGAACTAACAGAAAGTTATGACTGCCAGATTTCTTTGTGTTGTATCATATCTGGGAAACAGCCTCCCTGATGACCAAGCTGGAAAGTCTCTGACATTTAAGGTAATAGTGTTGAGTATTCCGCTTGTGTCGCTATTTGAATCAGGAAATGTGATAAAAACCTATGGACTGGGGTTGAGTTTTAGTCTCCACAGCTGTGGCCCTTCGACGTCACCTGAGGAAAGAAGAATGACTTTAACTCCAGCCACAGAGTCTCCAGTCTCTGCTTAGGATTGAAATGCTGAATCACATGTGTTTGAACATCTGTTTTTGATTACTTCCATAGCTCTCACTCCCTGCCTCACACTCTCCCCGTCCCTTCTCTTTTTTCCCTCTCTCTTGCACTCTGGGCGTGCGGTTGGGCCAAGTCTAGGGACTGGCCAGGAAGTGCGTCACTTTGCTCCAGTATTGAAAGCAGATTGGGACGAAGGAGCTGAACCCCGGGGAGACGATGTGTGTGTGAGGAAGTAGCTGACTCTCCTGTTGTAACACCCAGCTCTGAGTCACAAGATCAATCCTTTTAACCTCTTCCAGCACTGATAACATTTGGACGACAGACCACCCCTAAAACCAGAGGGGACTGAATTCCTTTGAGTTAGTTTGCTGCTAGTTTGGCCCCATATCAGCTTTATGTATTGTATTACCCTATAACTCATTTTTTTTGGGTTGTTTGACTTATATATATTATCATTATCTATATTAGACTTTTCAAGCCTCTATTGACCATTTATCCATTCTCCTCCGGCGGCTTTTGCAGTTCCCAATGTTTTAGGCTATTTTATTTTATTATGTAACTATTAAAGGTTAAAAATCACTTCAGAAATAATTCCACCATCATACATCGTGTGCGTTTCTCATAGAATACAGGCAGAGCTGCTTTAGAGTGAAAAAAACGTAATATAAAGCTTTACATTGTTGAAGCACCTCTTAACTTCATATCTGCTCTCAGTAATGACTTTGCAATGTTTGTCAAAATTTCCATTGGAAATTGAAGCAATCAGATTGCAACCGAGC
>NW_015150975.1:65931-66989 GCF_000732505.1 Cyprinodon variegatus | reverse complement strand
TAGAAAAAAGGCCTCTGACACCACCGTGCTCCACTGTGTGGATGATGTTGCTTTGGTTTGGTTTGATGTTTCTCCATCATAGCAAAGAAATTAGAAATCGACCGATGCAGTTTTATTAAAAGATGATACTCACTATTCTGACATCAGTCTTAACCGGTTCTATAGATGTGCTGCCGATTTTTTTGGGGCCGATTTGGGGCTAATTTAGCTTTTTTTTCTGGTTTAACATTTGTTATCATTTAGACAAATGCTACACCAGTCTGTATTTAAACAAACAAGAACATTTATCACCAATTCATACAAAACACTAACACTGAATAGCACATGGAAGGAGGTGGGAAGCATGTGCTTTATATGATCTAAAGGCAAGGCTGCTGAACTGAATGAGCTAATACAAGATAAAAAACGGATGTATTGATCTATTTCTAAAAGAAATTCAATAAATTATGGAGACTTTAAACTTGTTTTCCCAAAGTTTAGCTTCTCTTTAAGAGAATTTAATCCTTTAAAAATTGGGAAGCTGTGAGATTTGACTATAGAGCAACTAGAACTACAGATTTTTTTTGGTATTACGGGTTAATCAGAGGAGCTAAGATGTTAGCAGGTGTGTTCTGCCTTCGCTAAATGGGAATTTAAATGCTGATGATTGCTCTAACGCATTCGCTGGGACCTTTAATTGTGGGCACTTTCATCTGTGTGAGGTTCGACCATATAAGGCTGCAGAGAGTCCATCCAATCAACTGAATAATTTACCAAACAATCATTGTCTTCCATGAAATCCTTTGCAATAGTAATAGTACATTCATATTGTGGAGAGGATACAGTCAGATTATTTAAGCATGTTTTATTTACAGATATGCAATAAAAAGTAAAATATGTTGCCTTAGCTACATGTTGATTTTGCATCAATACATGTTCATTTGCTAAATGGTTCAAAATCTTTGAAATGCAGTAATACTGCCTTTTTGATGCCTTTTGATGGCCTTAAAACTCAATATCGGACATCGGCCACCCCACCGATATTTAACCCGATATTTGATCAGCTTCTGAGTTTCTAA
>NW_015150975.1:62294-65272 GCF_000732505.1 Cyprinodon variegatus | reverse complement strand
GGTATCGATATCGGTTATCGGCTACATGAGTTTTAAAATATCGGCATATCGGATATCGGCCAAAATCCCAATATCGTGCATCCCTAATGTCTACAATTGTTGAAGCGATACCTTTCTTTTAAAAAGAGGTACTACTTTAAATAGACTAAATTCTTTATAGACCAGTTAAACACCTTTGTTACTGGTTTGTTTCATTTAATGTGTTTTCTTTTATTGTTTGGTCCCTCCTCCTGTTAAATGTTTTTCGTTGCCTTCTTGGAAGACTGAGGTTTTTGGTCAAAACTGAAGCTAAACCTTTTGATTTTCCTCATAAAACCTTTCAGCTGCTTGTTTTTTTTTTTCTTTTCTTGCTTTCTGCATACCATTCTCCACAGCGGATCTGCTGCGGCTGTCGTTTTCCAAACGACCATTTTTCTTGCTCTTTGGACTGACACCGAGCGGTTATCTCACGGCACGCTTGAACTCGCTTTGTAATCTTTGTTCTCTCTCTTTAAGGGGTCAAAGCTGTGGGCTGTGGTTAGGAAGCGCTTTGCTTCATCTTGTGATGCTTCCCTGCCGGCTGTGTCGCCCTGCGGTGAGGTTTTTGCTAGTTCATGGTCTGTAGGGAGAGGATCATCATGGAGGGGAATCTAAAAGTCAGGTCAGGGCCAGAGGGAATGCTGCTGATCTCAGATCAGAGGAAACACCTGGAGGAAGGGACCACATCTCTGTTGTCTGTCACTGACCTGATCAGACATGATGACCTACTGTTCACCTCAGCTCTTTCAAACAGTTCTACCTCCACTCCAAAGAAGAGCTGTTTGTGAGCTCTAAAAACTAGTGCAGTGGGATTAAAGGTATCAGAAAGTCGCGTAAAAGCTTTTCACTTCTTAAACGTTTGTCTTCAAAGCTCTGTTTCTCCAAAGCTGTGAGACAGGAAGGAGCAGAATGCTTCACAGGTCTGGTATGTCCTTTTTAGTGCAAGCCAAGCTGCATGTTTAACCCACAAAAATGCCGGGAAGACTCCCAGCTCTCGCCGCTGCAACACATCACGCCTTCTCAGGGGTTTTCAGTAGTGGTGGTGGGGGGGGATTCAGCTATTTCACCCAAATGTCAGAGTCTTGCGCTGTAGGATTGGCTTACTGGGAGCTTTCCCTCCCCAGTCAGCGCTGGTTTTGTGCCCAGAAATAAAGCAGTAAGAAGCTCCATGTCTGTGCGCCTTATTGTCTTCCTCCCCTTCAATGGGACATTGTGCAGGCTGGTTCTCACAGCCCAGGCCTCCTCTTGTGCGCGTTTCTTTCTTTCGTCTCCCGCCCGTCTTCTTTTGACATTTTTCTGCGTTGCAGTCATCTCAGACTGGGACCACCCTGGCTTAATGTAAACCGTCACGGCGAGCGCAGACCCCTCGTACCCCGACCTGTCTTTGGCCTGTCAGCCTGCTGATCAACATCGGGCCTCCTCTGCACCAGAACATACAATGGCTGTTTAGACGTTGCCTACATCCTACGTAATAACAAACACTCCTTCTGACGCTGTAGTTCTGTCTGCTTCCTTTGTGAAGGTCTGACTTGGAGGCCCTGAACCCCCCATGAGGAAGCGCTAATCTATCCAGTGGTATAAATAATACAATCAGTTAAACTGAAGGGATTAATCCATGTAACACTTCCTCTTCATGACCTTTTTTGTTGTTGTTCACTCATTGCCAGTGGTGACCTAATTGCACAAGCCCCCACCTCCACACTTAACCCATTAGATGCCTGCTTCTGCTAAGCTTTGACTGCTTTTTGTAGTAATGCGTTATATTTCAATTCAATTCAGTTTGATTATACTTCAGTAATCAACAAAGAAATTCAGTTTCTGCACATCCCGTCCAAGAAGATGAAAACATACTGAAAGATCAGGAGGATATTTAAGGTAAAGGGAGACTTCAACACTTTATAGCATAAACTATGAAACAATTGTCAGAAAATTACTAAATCTTTGGAAATAGGTGTCATTGAACATTCTGACAAATGGGTAAAAAAACTAATCAGTTCTGAATGAGTCAATTTTTTAGGTAAGTTATTGTATTGTTTGTGATAATTAGACATTTTTGAGCAATTTATTAGAGATTTTGTAAGTCAGTTTTTTCAAGAACAATTATATCACACTAATGATGTAGAGATCAGAAAAACTGATGCATCTTATATGAGACACTTGGTGTTAAAGGTTTTAATTCATGAGGAAGTTGTAGGGTCAGAAACTGCAACCTGTCTTTTTTGTCCAAAATGTGAATGTTCACATTTTGGCCAAAGAAGACAGGTGGATTGAGAGGGGTGTGGAGGAAGCAATCTCTGTTAAGAAAGAAAACACAACCTTAAACAGAAGGGGTGGACTCAGGTTTCAGCTTTCAAAAACCTACGACAGCGATAGAGTTCATTCCTTCCCTCTATCATTGCAACTAGTGTTGCACTGATATGAATACCAGTATCAGAGGGGCTCCGATCCAGCACTGAAATGGTGGTATCGGTATCGGCGAGTACCAACAAATACTGCACAATGCCATTTTGAGAGCCAAAAGTTTATTCAACTATTGTCACCCATTCCAGGTAGGCAAATTTACTTTGTATTAGTCTTTTTCTTGCCTCACAAAGGTAGGCCGCAGCTTGACAAAACCATGATGGCAATTATTTTACAACTAGGTAGTAAGCTCTTCTTCATATATACACACACACACTAGGGACGGAACGGTTTATGAAAACCGTCCGAACCGTTCGGTTCGACTGTCTCGGTTCAATTCGCGTGTGTTTCGTTCGGTTCATGCGCTGCTCCATTTTCTCATAGGTGAAGCATTTACACTCCAGAGCAGAAGGTGGCGGTACTGCGACCAAAGCCAACCACCAGTAGTAAACAAGAAGAAGAAGAAGCGAAGCAGCATAGCCGGGTGTACCAGAAAGAAATCATTTATTGTGGAGAATTGTGTGGGTATGGCGAGTGGGATAGAACAGGAGTTGGAAGAC
>NW_015150975.1:58568-61909 GCF_000732505.1 Cyprinodon variegatus | reverse complement strand
GCCTGTTCAGTCAGGCCACCAATTCCCCCTAATGACCCCCCTCTTAGAGACATAGACAGGTATCGGATATTGCAGGCTAACATAGAACCCAAACGACTGCCCATTCATAAGGGGTGGACCCGTTCGTCCGGTTCAATTTGCATTTTTCTAAGCCAAGACAAGGCTTTATTTTTGGGCTACTCTATAAAGCCTTGAACTCAACGCTATTTCTGGCATTTTGATTTGAAATAGCTTCCTGGATGGGAAGAGAAATGTCTTCAAACTTGGAAACAAAGTCCAATGGATTGTTGTTTAACTTTTTTGGAATGAGTGTGACCTGGATGACTGAGAATCCTCATCAGTATATGCACATTCTGATTTTGTCAGGCTATTAATAGATAAGATCTGTTGGCGTTTCTTGTAGGTTTGAATGAAAAATTTTTATATAATAGTTTTTGCATAGATATTATCTGGTATTGTCGTTAACGTCTGCCTTTTTAAATATAGGTTAATAGTCATTGATGGTCTTCACATAGGTTCATGGTAAAATCCCAGTGCTGGATGGAGTTTGGATCTAGAGAATTGCAATGCACTACTGTAATTGTTTAATAGTAGTCGTCAGTTTGCTTCTGTGAATTCCTTGTCTTTTTTTATGTCCCTGTATCACCAGACGGCTGCACAGCCAAGAATATATAGTGGTTGGGTTAGAGCAATATTTACGGCGTATAATTTGACCAAATTAGTTACAGAATGTTGCATCACTGGCTCTGCTTTCCTCACTCATTGCTCCGCTCTGCTGGTCTTTCATTGGGTGGTGAGAATAAGAGAGAGTCGGATGCTTGTGTCCTGCTGGTTGTAAGATACCCTGAATGACTTCAGCACAAACCCAAAGTTCGAGGTTCTTTAAGAATTGTTGGTCACCTTCCCTTTCATTGTTCTTTGGCATTTTTTTTCCCCCCTAAAGATCAGCAGCGTCAGCAGGAAGTTCAATGCTGTCTTTCACCCATTTCAATGCTGAAAATGCAATTTATGATCTGGCCCCAGACTCAGCTTTTGAGTCTTTCCTGTGAGCTTTATCAGAGGAGCTTTTCTCTTATCTGTTATCCTTTGTTCTTGTGGTGCAGAGAAACATGCAGCCTTGAGGCTCAGATTTCTAGAGACTTCTTAGGACTCTGACTATGGAATGCAGAACTGGCTGAAAGATTTTTAGTACAGTTAATTTTTTATATGCATTAGATCAGGGGGTTAAAGGGCTTACATTAAAACCCATTTATGGTGAAGCGACCAGAGGTGGGCAGTAACTAGTTACATTTACTCATTAACATTTATTTATGCAACTATTGTCAGACTTAACGGTTTCACGCCCTCTTGAACTCACTCTTCAAAGTTCTTTTCAACTTTCCCTTACGGTACTTATCTACTATCGGTCTCGTGCCGGTATTTCGCCTTAGATGGAGTTTACCACCTGCTCTGGGCTGCATTCCCAAACAACCGGACTCCGAGAAGACTGCACCCCGGTGCGACGGGGGCTGTTACCCGCCTCACACCGTCCATGGGCTGAGCCTCGATCAGGAGGACTCAGGCCCCCGAGCGACACCGGGCAAAGCGGTCTTCTGTACGCCAAACTTCCCACGTCCTCCGGTCGGACGGGGATTTGGCGCTGGGCTCTTCCCTCTTGGTTCGCTGCTACTGAGGGAATCCTGGTTAGTTTCTTTTCCTCCCCTTAGTAATATGCTTAAATTCAGTGGGTTGTCTCGTCTGATCTGAGGTCACAGTGGGGCCGGTGTCTGTCTTTGGCAGTCTATGGGCAAGAAACGGGGTCCAGCATGGACAGATTGATATTATGTAACAGGGCAACACAGAGACATACAACCACACGCACTCACACCTAAAGACAATTTACAGAAGTCAATTAACCCAAAAGCCCGGCTGGGGAGAATTTCAGTCCGGATAGAACTTTCTTCTTGGCTCTACTTTTCTTATACCTCATCCAAAATACTTGGGTTATCCTGAGCTATTTTCTGCATTTGCACTGCTATAGGCTTTGACTGCTGGAGGACATAGGGACCCCTTTTCATTCTTTCTTTATTCTCCCACTCCGCAGAATCTGTTAGTTCAATCTCTAACGTTCTGCTTTTTCTCACAGTACTAGTAATAGCAACTATCAGAAAAATAAATTAGCGTTAGTCATACTTTAATGTCCTCTTTACTATAACTTGAATAAAAAACATACAAAATGATAGTAAATACTGTTCTAAAAGTACTATTTATAGATTTGAATGAATGCTTCAGTATGCCATTGAATGTGGTAAACATGGTAAAACAAGTTATTACGTTCAGTTTGTTTTGCTTTGATTGTCTGCTTTCCCAGGTCAACTGATTTTATTAACAATAGACCAGAATTTAATCATTAAACTGGTAAAAATTCAAAATTAACCAAAGAAATAACTGCATTTGTGATTATATATGTGATTATAGCCTCAATTATCTTTTTTAACAAAAAATATTGGTAATTTCCAACTGAAATTTGAACTTTTTTTTTTTTTTGTGCGATGTGATTTTTGTCTAAGTTTTAAGAATATATTATATCTTTGAATATATATTTAATGCTTTGCATCAAATATTGATTAGGGTTTCAAGATTTATTAATAAAGAATATAGTAAATGGCAGATAAAGAGTTTGCATTGGAAAACTATTAACAGATGTGTGTGATAAAATGTTGGTGAAGCATGAAAGCATTTGAAAACTGCAATTGTTTAAATAGTATAAAAAAGTTTTTATTGTTCGTTTTTTTTCTATTTTGGAAAATTAAGGGGGAAATATGAAGCCCTAACTGTCGTCAATATTTTCCCACCTTTCTCCTTTCACGTAAAGATAAACTTCAACTTTAGGCAATAGAAAAGAGAGAGATCCTGACTGTATTTATTTAATCTGAATGTACCTTTATTTTTTGTGTCATTAGTTTCTCTTTTACTGTCCAGTCATTCTAAATGTTCAAATCCTGCTTTTGATTCATATTTCTTCTTTTTAGTTTTAATCTTCTAACTCTTTTTATAATTTCTCATTGAAGTGGGATCTTGATTAGATTCAATTTTCTGTTTTTTTTTTTTAACTTGGCCCTTTTCGACTCTGGAGATGCATTCTCATAACTTCAACCCATCGATAGAAAATAAAAATAAAAACTCATGTTTTTTGATAAAGGAAAAAAAAAGCTTTTAAGCCAGGATTTTTTCCTTATTACAATTTCTGTGTTTCCCAATTGAAACACTTTATTTTTTACAGAGCACCCTAGGGGACATGGGTATAATCACAGAGCTATTGATTAAAATAGGATGATATTAATGGTTAATAATAACAAAAA
>NW_015150975.1:53972-58092 GCF_000732505.1 Cyprinodon variegatus | reverse complement strand
TCACCATTTCAGTGATGTGCAATCGGATATTTGTGCAGGTGAACGAAGACAAAATAGTGGTCGGAGGATGATATTCGGCGTTTTTTTAAATGAGCTCTCTTATGAACAAAATTGTTCATGTGTAATTTTAATTAAATTCATTTATAGAAACTGCAAATGCAGAGTTGTTTCTGCATTAGTAGAATATCAGCTACGTTTTGCACACATTTGTAATGAAAATGCAGCTATGTTCCCTTTTTGGAAAGATACAGGATGTTTCTATCTATTACTAACTAGTTCCTTTCATTTGTGGTACTAAATCCAGGTTAAGTCTGTTGAAAGAAACTCAGTCATTTGTGTTTTTCCTTATCATTCTATGCCAAAAAAGACATTTACTTAAAAGAAAAAAAAAAGTTCCGGTTTGGACTGAGAGCCTGAAACTGACAGGTTTTTCTCCCTTTCCCTGAATATATCAGAAAACGATCTTGGCAGCAGCAGCTGGACTAAACCTGCAGGATTTCTGTTTAATTTACAATGTTTCTGCTTGAGAACGTCTCTGTTCCAGTTCTCACCGTGTGCTTGTTGAGTGAGTCGGACTCATCTGCCTCATTGAGTGGGAATGTTATCCCCAGTTCTGGGAATGACTGAGTTGGCCTGAATGCATCACCTTCCACATGTGAAACGCTTGTATGACTGACAGCAGCAGAACTAATGCCTCTCACCAAGGGATATTCTGAAAATATGTGCACATGTTGCTCAAGGTCCGGAAAAAACATAAAAAAATCAATGTTGGCACGCTTAGTTTGGGAAGTTGTTGAGCCTTTTCTCCAGGGAAGGTCTGCTTTAAACACAGCCAGAACTCATGCTTGATTTCCTTTTTTTCCTCCTCACTTAAAAATACACTTTTGTTCCAACAAAATTGACAAAGTTTACATTCCTGAACTGCAGATTTCGTTTGTACTAGTATTGTATATAGCATCTTTAGATTCACTGTTAGATTTCTTAGACGTTGCAAAATATTTTCAAATCCTTCATGATCCTTGACAGACAAATGTTAAAGACACAAAAGGATGAAACAGAGGAATTTTGCTGTACTCCTTGCAGCCTTCATGTTATTTGCTGAAAGTCTCACTCTCTCTCGCTAGGTCACAGCTCAAATGAACCATCTGGTCACTTTAAGGACAGCTTAAGGCAAAGATTGTTGAGCTTGGCAGCAAAATGTCCCACATAGTGATCCAGATCTATCACTTTGGCACACTGCTTCCATCTCAAACCATCATCTGCCATGTTTAAGTGCACATGACTTTTAAAAAAGAATTATATCAACATTTATATTGGGATTTTCTTTATGTACAGGTTTGTTTATAATTTAAAGCTGCTAAACTCTTTCAGACAAACAAGCAATTACTAATTATAAGTATTTTAAGGGCATAAAAGTAGGGGGCAGTTTCCCCCTCTTGCCCCCCTGTAGAGCTGACCTTAAGATTAGATTAGATTAGATTCAGCTTTATCGTCATTGCACAGGTCATGGGTTAGAGATGAATACCATTATAAACAGAATCTTACTAATAGATGAATATAATATATAGATAGCTAGTGTTATGAACTAAATTTACAGCTGGATATTTACCGAATATAATATACAGGTGGATATTACTATAAAAAGGGTTTTTACAGTTATGTACAGTTGTCATGATTTTTATCTAAGGTCTGACCCCAAGATGCAGAAAGCCAAACAGAGAGACACAGAGTCAAAGTTTAACAGGTTTATTAAGAGAGTGGTGATGCAACCAGTGCTGCTCTGAGCACTAGGGAGTGAGTCCAGTGTTGCTCTGAACACTGCTCAACAGGGACTGAAAGGTGATTGGAAGACACTGCGGTTAGTTTAGGCTCAGTGGGAAATTTGAATCTTGGAATTGGAGGAAAAGGTTGCAGACTCACTTCTCCAGGGAAAGATGTCCTTTATGGAATCCAGACTGAGAAGATTGTACCAGAGAGTGTCTTGCTTGGAGATGGGTGGACTGGGTTACTCAGACTGCGGTTATTCCTTGGTGAATGGAGAAGCTTACTGCCACTCAGATTTCCTGCAGTACTTGAACGGGCTGTGGTGCAGATGAAACCTTTGCTTGGTGTGAAGCTCAAACGACCTCTTGGGGAAAGCGGATCCAAACTTCCTGTTTGGACCCCCAGCTCAGTTAGAAGCTCAGTTGAACCTTCCAAAGAGAGAAGGACCAAACAAATCCAGTTTGCAGGATGACTTCCTGCCGAGAGGCAAAGACAAAACAAAGTTAAGACTCAGGTTGACAAAAACTCAGCTCGACTAGAGAATCCAAAACTGGCAAACCAAAAACTCAGGTTAGACTCGGCTAAACTAAGCATGGCTAGAGTACCCTGTTTAGGCAAACACTCTGGCGTCAAGGTAGTGGCAGTCAGCAGCTTAAGAACGCTCTACAGGTAATGAGACAATGAGCTGCAGGTGTGCAGGGAGACCCAATGAGGACGGGGCACCACCTGGTGGAGGAGGAAAGGAAACATAAAAACAGACCACACAAACTGGATTCCTGACAACAATAGCATAATATACAGATGGGTTTTACTATAAAATGAATAAATAAAGTTTGGACAGAAGCTATCTAAATTAAAGTGTAGTGGAAGGTAATTGCTGACCTTAGCTGATGAAGGCGATGTTGTCCATGAGAGCTGATAGCGTTTAGTTTGATGTCTAGATTTTCGGGTGGTTAAGGTTAAAAACTGGTCAAAAAAATCGGATAATCGACGGAATCCTTTGGTTAATACCTGGAAAGATCAACTGGGTTTCAAACATTTGAGTTAGAATTACTAATTAATCTTAATTTGCACAGGTTTGATGCTGTATTTTATTCTAATTTATGTCCCAAATTCTTCTATTTCCATGTAGAAACTTGAATGGCCTATATTTTCCTGCCTGTTTTTTAACCCAATGGTTATAATAAAGGAGACGGATTAGCTCGATCATATCCCCCTGTTAAAATGGAACAATCATTTAAGACTGAAGGCTAAATTCAATTAAAATGTCTCTGTGTCTGCATCTTATTTTAATTTCAGTTAAAATGTAATGTGCATATTTAGATCCTTGGTGTTACGAGAGGAATGATGTATTCTGTGAATTGTAATTTAGATTTGAGCTTTTAAATCACTGATGCATTTCCTCAGATTGTATTTGGATCCACAGGCTCCTCCTTTCCTTTAGGGTTTATGAGCTGTGGTCTGTGGCTTTAAGCTGTGGTCTGTGGCTTTAAGAGATTCACCGCACAGCTAACATATGAGCATATAAAAGGGATAATTGGCCGCGTGTGAGGAGGAAGACGAGATAGCGGAGTAGAGACCAGACGGGCAAAAGTTCAGCATGCAGGCAGATTTCCTAACCTGCTGACAGACCAGATATCTACTTCAGACATTAAAACAAACGCACAGTGTTGATTTTGGAAGTGCTGTTTGGAGTCGGTAGAGAGGAATATTTACTGTTAGCCAGCTAAGTTTACCTTTCTTCTCTTCTTTCACCTTCCTTATTTTACATTTCCCATCAACGGCATAGGGGTTGTGTTTTTAAAACACATACGAGAGTAAAAGAAGGATGGATCAAAGGCTGAGAGATGGAGCAACTTTTTCTTGGAAATCACAGCGGCACCAGCTCAGCACCTGAACTCATGAAACTTTGGTTATCGTAACTGCAAGAAATCCTTAATATTGAAATATATTATCACTAGGACTCAAACAATCGGATTTATTGATTATTGAAATAATCAACAAATTTAGTAATTGATTAATCATGGAGTATTGAGACTGTATAACGTGCCTTCAGCTGACAGAGTGACCCACTTAGAGTAGTAATTATATCAAAATTGTAAAAAAATATATAAACATTTTGCATTCAATAGGGATGCACGATATAATCGGCCCCCTATCAGTATCGGCCTTAAAACTGAATATCGGACATCGGCTACCCCACCGATATTTAACCCGATATTTGATCAGCTTCTGAGTTTCTAAAGTCTAAAAAAAAATAAAATACTACTTCTTCTTCTTCTTCCTAAAAAAAACTTATTTTTTACAGACTTAAAAACTTCTAAAGACAAGGGAATAAATATTGATGCATTAAAAT
>NW_015150975.1:45435-53167 GCF_000732505.1 Cyprinodon variegatus | reverse complement strand
TGCTATTTTCAATGACTACTTATTTTTGTCCAGCTTTAACATCGGTATCGATATCGGTTATCGGCTACATGAGTTTTAAAATATCGGCATATCGGTTATCGGCTAAAATCCCAATATCGTGCATCCCTAGCATTCAAGATAAAAAAACTTTTTCATCTGTCAATATGCTTCATCCAGAACTCCTTATGTGGAAACGTTTTAGTCTCCCCTGATTTAATTTAGTAAAAAATGTCCCTTTGGCTACCTGATTATTAATCAATCAATAAATAAAAATAATCAACAGATTAATCAATTTGCAAAATAATCGTTAGTTGCAGCCCTAATTATCACATTAAAAGGCAAAGCTTTCATCTCGGTAGTAAAAAACAGGGGAATTTGCAGGATGAAAAACTTATTGTCAAGTTTTTTCTTTTTTTCTGATCTGAAGAATAATGGTTGCAATGTAAATGAGAAATAAAGCAAACAATTTTTATCTTTTTTTAGCTCTAACAAATGATCAGCTAACTTCAGAATATTGGCATTGTAAGCACAGATGGATATAATGCATGCATGTTTTTCTGACACATGAGGCCCCTTTGAAAAAAATCATTTGGTGGTCTTCTTTGTATTAAACCCACTGAAAGAGTGGGTGGGCTTGAAGAGTCATTGCCAGCCAGCTGTTTGGCCACACACAGCAAACTGGCAGAGCAGACATGCAGCGGTGGCCCCGAAATAAAAGCAGAATAATGTCAACGTTTTCTTGAGCGCTAAGTACTTCTTTCTGCATTCAACAAATACTTCGGTCTTAAACATTTACATTTAAAAAAGGGATATTTTCTTAAAGATTAAGGTTCATAATTTTCACCAGCCTGTTGATGCAGATGCTTGATACCAAACCGGATTAAATGTACTGTCATTTAGGAACCAGTCCGAACCTGAAATGTGAGCTTTTTCGCTCTTTGGACAGAAATCCAAAGCAGTTACAAAGGGCATGTTTAAGCTTTTCAAGCAAGAAACAATAGTTAGAGGGTATTTGAGAAATTTAAAACCCATCCACCTTAAATGCATTAGGATTGGGTTAGTACAAATTATGGTGCAGTGTAAGTGCTCAAACTACACTATTAAGAGGTGAGGTAATGTAGCACCGGCTGCTTGAGTGCATAGGTCGTTAGTTCAAGGCTAGCAACATTAGTTTTTTACATCTGTAATGTAATGTAAATGGGACATTTCATGTAACAAAAATCATATGTTAAAGGCAACCTAGCAGGATCCAACAGAATGCAGTAAAATACATTTATTGCTTGATAAAACAAGGGATAAGAACTTTCCCAAAATGCCCTGAAGGAAAATATAATTAAATGTGCAGCGAGTGCTCGAAAAATGTGAATCATTTAATAAATAACTTTGTTTCAGACAAACTAATAACAAAAAAAATACACAGATATCATAATTAATTACATATATAGTTACTAAATACATAATTTAGCCCTTATGCCTGAAAAGGGGTTTGAAGAAGTTACACTCATCCCACCCCTTCACTGTGCTATTAAATACCAGCAATCTTCCAGATTGTTGTTTAACTTATGAGACTATATATTGGTTCAAAAGTCAATTTATTGAGCTAATAAGTCAATGTACATCTAACATTCACCCATGCCTACACATTTTAAATATTACCAGTGGCCCACATGGCCACAACCATTGCACAAACATGGCAACATCCACCTACACCTATATTATTTTCATATTTTTGTTGAGAATGTAAGTTTATGACATTTAGATGATCTCTATAATGTAATGTAAAGGGTAGTCCTATTTTTTTCCCCATTGAATAGGATTAGATAGAAAAGATTCAATTCTAAACTTGAGAGTCTTACTCCAATCAATTCATTAAATTAGAATCAATACTCCTCCTTCGAAATCTAAGGTTGAGCCGAGCAGAATCTCAATCTGATGATGACATAGATCTCTTGACATAACAGGAAGTCAAAATGTTGATGCTCCAATTAATTCAGAGCCTTGCTTTTTCGGTTTATGAACCACGACTGTAACGACACCATGAAGTGAATTAAAGACACATCTGCAAAAAAAAATAAAAATCAAAAACAAAGATGGGCCTTTAAACTTCCAAACCAGATGCTGCCTGATTCTGTCTTGAAACACCACAAACAGGATCTGGCACTGAAGGAGTCTTTTTCACACATGGGAACAAACTTGCCTTGAAGTCAGGATTACACAAGGACTGGGTAGGGTTTAGAAATAAACACAATCCCCAGCAGCACATACTCACACAGCAACTCTGCTTTTTCTTTCTTCTCTTATATCTTAAGAGAAGAAGAAGAAAACCTTACATGAAATCAAAGAAATTAAAGAAAGGAAATACTGTGGACCCCGTAAAGCTCCACTGTTGGTCTTGTGGCCAGTTTATGCTTCCAACGCATAGCCTCTGCATCCTTCAATTTCTGTCTCTGTGCGTGACCACGCCCCCCGTGCAGAGGTTTCTCAAAAAAACCCTGACTATGCAAATGTCGGACATTCGCAAACCCGTGCAGACCTCAAGCGGAAGTGCGCAGACAAAAGCAGCTGTGATTGGTCCTTGTTTTGCCTTTCCGGCTGTCTGTGTGGTCGTCCTTCTCGATTTGGTGCCGGGGCGCGCCATTTTTAAAAACCGAGCAACAACTACAATGGACATCTACTACGAAAGGTTAATCGAGGAGGTTCGGAAGTACAACCACTTGTACGATGCCTCTGACAAATTATATAAAGATGCCAAAGTCTCTGCCAACTCTTGGAGGGAGATCAGCCAGATCCTTGAGTGGGTTCCAAAGGAGTGTTTATAGAGGTGGAAGAGACTGAGAGATAAATACGTGAAGTTCTCGCAATTTCTCCAATAGGCTCCCCCTTGCACTTTGGCGGGAAACTGCTGTGCATCCCTAGAAATTTCAGACCAACGGTGCAGAAGCATACCAGCAAAACTGGTTCGCGACCAGACGACATTTGATGTGTGCGATTGCAGAAGTCTAACCTGCCCTTTAAAGTATCCCGCCTGCATTGCCACATTGCCAATTTCATTGATCAACGATCAACAAAGCATATGACGTACTAACAGAGCGACGACGAAAACACAACCACAAGCCAGGCTACTCTTGCCAAAACCAGTCGGGAGAAGAGCAAAAACATCTTTTCCTGTGAGAAAAGCCTCCAGAGCAGTGTTTTGCTCTTCTTTCAGTGAAGAAATACTCTGTAATTCCGATAAAACTTGCTCGATAGCCACGCTAACGCTAGTTTCATCGGCTGAAACCGTCATGTTCTTTAGACTGAACTGTCGCGCTTCTCGTTGCGTCACACCTCAACCTGCCTCAAAGCCAACGCTGATTGGACTTCGTTTGGTGAACGGCTCCAAATTTTCTTTAACGGAGAGTCTCCAGACTGATCTGCGAGTGAAACCTTGAAAGTTCGCGAGATCAGGATGGTCTCACGAGGCTAACTACCTGGATCAGGTATTGGTCTACTCCTTGCAATCCCACCAACAAGCTAGATGTATCCCTGACTCCCCAAAAAGCATCTCTCTGGTTCATTAGAGCCAAGCTGAACGTTGCCTAGACTTCTGCTGCACTCACTGCGTAAACTTTTCCAAATCTTACTTTAAGATGTTGCAGCTTTATTGTTAACAGTTTTGGCCCCTTTTCTACCATTTTCTCTCTCTGTACCTCTTCCTAAAGCCTTATTTTCTGGCGGATGCAGCAGAGAAATGCTCCTAATGACTGGAAGATTCAAGCACTCCAGCCTTTTCTCTGGATTCCCAGTCAGCATGCCGCCAGCCAGAAACCACCAGAGCTGCAGCTTGCTCAGCATAATCTATTTTTATTATGCTTTTAAAGCACTGCCTAACTACCCTGCTTTCACGCAGACTTGTTCAACCACTTCTGTTTTTTAACGTCTTGCATCTATTGAGTCCTATTCATCTATTCAGGACAGGGTGTGTGTGTGTGTGTGTGTGTGTGTGTGTGTGTGTGTGTGAAGGACAGGCGGATTTACTGCACTTTAACCGTCTCCCTGACAAGGTTTTAAATGTCCGCCTGCCACAAGAGCCCTGTTGCTTGTCATGTTATTAGCTGTGTAGTTTGTGTGAAAAAAGGGTCAGCTCGCTTGAACGACTGGGGGAAACCTTCGTCCTAGTTAGGAGTCCGTTGCCATGGCTATGGGCCCGGGGCAGCATGTGCATCCATTAATGGAGGCGTGTGCAGTGAGACAGAGGCGGTGGAGGACATGGCCTGAGGGCAACAGCTGCCCTGTGAGTCAGAGAGCACATCTGCTGCAGCGCTCCGATTGAACGCTACAGCGTGTCGTCCAGTGAAAGCCTCATGAGCAAACAGGTGGTATCATTCACCACCACAGAAAGAACAAATACAGTTGGACCTGTTAATTGGCCACATCAAAATCACCCAAAACACTTTGAAAAAACGCCAATTAAACCGGCTGCTTTTCTTTAACCATAGGGACGGTCTGGCCTGCCTTATAAAACCATTGCAATGGTGGACAGCATCTTTCAGTTCTACAACATTGTTCTGATACCTGAGAATATGTTTTGATCCCGATGCTAACCATGAATGGCGGCTGTGTCCGAATGTCCGCCCTAATTAATATATAGGGAACTATATAGTCCGCCATTTTAGATGAGTGCCTGAATGTCTAATCAGGGCTCGATGTTAATCATTGTCTACAGACTGCCACTCTAGGTCTCAGAGCACATTCCTTTACCCCACACTGCTCCCTGGGTGCCGCACAATGGCAGCCCACTACTCCCCAAGAGGATGCGTTAAATGCAGATTTAAATTTCTCCAATGTGAGATCAATAAAGTTCAATTATTATTATTGTCTGTCTGAATGGAGAGTTAACTGAGTTCACTATAAGGTTCCCTATTTAGTCCCCGCTCTACCTAGTGATTGAGGGATTTAGGGGTTAGGGCGGACGTTTGGACAGACAGCCTCAGATAGAAAATGGAGGTCTTTGTAGCATAGCTCTCTCAGAGGAGGCATCTCCTAGCAGCATCTGTTCAAACAGCAGCTTCTTCAGCCAACTCTCTCCTTTTCCTTCATTTGGTCCTCCTCATCTTCACAAGGTCTCTTGATTTCCACTTTTTCATTCATTTCAACTCACTCAGGTTCAAACTGAAAAGATGTAACGCCATTTGCCAGAATAGTTTTCAGCAAAAACGTTAAAACTAAATAGCGTATTGTGTTTTTTCTGATAAATCAAAATACCCCTCTAAAAAAAATGTCTCTTATTTGAAAATGATGTGATTAAAGGATAAGCTGACTTATAGAATTGGCTACCAAAGAAAAGCATTAAACTGCCTCTAATAAGCTGCCTGACATTTGGGAAATAAATGTCATTTCATAATCATCATTGGGTCCAAAGTAAAGGCAGTGCATAATAATCTCTCCTTTTTCACATAAAAGGAGTAGTTTGACACAAACCAATGTCTTCAGCACTAATAGAGGGTTTATCTCAGCTTCAGCTGGAGATCAGTAAAAACAGCCATCCACACATGGAATGATACGGATTGGTCATTTAGGTAATGCTTTTTACCAGGGATTCTAAGTTATGGGTTTTGACATGCATTTCCTCCCTGGAGGATTCTTCCCTCCTTTCCTTCTGTTCATATAAAAGGGGATGGACGGTAGTACAAGCTGTGGGGGTGGACAACATGTGCCTTCCTTTGTCCCCTGAGTCGGCCAGAGTAGGCAAATCCACCCGAAAACGGACTAGAGAGAAAGGAAATGAGAGCCAAGTTATGTTTGGTGCCAGCAGTGGCCGAAATACGCCACAAATGCTCTCATCATGAGACCGCTACATGATTCGCAGCATAAGTCTGTATCACATGAAGTGTGTGAAGAAGTGAAATTCAAGGAGCTACCACACATGATCATGTTTCTCCCACGATAAAAGTTTAGGAAGAGTTCAATTAACAATTCTATCTGCATTTTTGAAAAATGTATATGCATTTTATTAAAGTTATCAAGAGAAGGAGACACCGTTTGGAGGGGGTGTTTTTTAAAAAGTATTACTAGCAATGTTTTATTATTTTACACAGCAGATGGGTAAAATAATTAAACATGGGAGGTGGTGGTTTTAAAATTTAATGGAGAAGCTTTTGAAGTCAGGTTTCACTGTTGTGAGAAAAAGGGTTATTTATATTTCTCCAAGCATCGTAAATATATTTTTTTGTAAATTTATCTCCATTAGCAGATCAAGCCCATCCAGCTGACCAATGCTTTGACTTGAGCTTCATATATGTGATTTAGTCAAACCCTGGCCTAAACGCACAAATTTTTCACCAAACCAGCCTCTCATCCATACGAAGCCGAGTTTTAAAATATCGGTATATCGGATATCGGCCAAAATCCCAATATCGTGCATCCCTAGTATTGGTTTTTATTTCCCCTTTTATATAATAAAAATCACACAGTGATAATAAATGTTCAATTACAATTCTTAATTTATACACAAAAACATTTATCAGCAAATCAAATAAAACAATATAAACAAATAAAACAATCCACTTGGGGAGCAGTGGGATGCCATTTGCAAGCAGGGTTAAGGGTCTATCTTAGGGACCCAAAGTGGCAGTCTGTTGGAGTGGGTTTCAAACCTACAACCTTAGGATTTCAAGCTCTATGCCCTAACCACTAGACCACCACTCCCCGCACAACTAATATGTAATAAATGTCATGTGAATGGCCCTGGGACATGTAGGCAGCTCTGTAACACATCTATTTATACAGCTTATTAGCAAAATAAAAGGTTGTATTGATGGATTAGTTGTTCTTAAAAATAGAAAAATGAGTGAAAAGGCCATAACAATGCAGGCTGCCCTTTAGAATATTGTACCCATAAGTTGAAGCAGGGTGCAGGAGATGGCTGCAGAGCATCATCTTCTAGTCCACCCACTCAGACATCACTACTGCTGTTGGAAGGCCAACATCATTCAGCACTCCGCTGCATAAATCTCAAGGGTCGGGGCAGGGGCTCCAGATGCGGTTGGAACCGGCGGCGGTTTCAGCTGTGCGTTTGTGTCATAAACCACCAGCCATGTTTCACGCCACTGTCCAGAGACCGCGTCTGTCGCTCTGTTTTGACAGAGCCGCGCTGCTCCCAGAGCGGCGTCTCGCTCACTGCAAACACGCCCAAACTATCTCAGCGGGCGCAGCTCAAACACGTCTGGCTGCTGCTCCACAAGAACCCGATCCTTCGCTGGCAGATTTATGGGGTGTCACAGAAGTCTGAGAGAACGTGAGAAAGCACTAACAGGCTGGAAAACGCCTGTCCTCCTCCAAGATGGATGATCTTAATGGAATTTGTTCCATTTGTGGTAAAACATTACTTTTTAAGCATTAAGTGATTTTTTTTTTACTTTTTTTCTTTCACAGGGCAAATATTGATGAAGTAGAGACAGAAGTTGTGGAGATCGAAGCAAAACTAGATAAGGTAAAACATTTCTCATACATGCTTCATAATAGTTTTTGGTGATGATTGGAAAGATTACATCTTTGGTTTATTTTTTATTTTTTTATTTAAACAATGAACATATGATTATATCACATTTGTGAATGGGCATGCACCATGTGCCCTTTGGTAATTGCACCTTGCTTTGTGCTCTGGTGCACACTCATGTTGGTAGCAATGGGCCAGCTAATTAAATAATAATAAAAATAATTAACTTTTATTGATCGGGTTGATTGGAGAAAT
>NW_015150975.1:41338-43018 GCF_000732505.1 Cyprinodon variegatus | reverse complement strand
TTTTAACACTGAAACAGTAAGTACAAACATACAACATTTAAATTTCAGTGGCATTTTTAATTCAAGTCCCAGTGACACAGATTTACTTCCATATGGAACACCTCATGCCAATAATTTGGATGGGAGAGAAATACTTTAGGCAGTATAGTGTTGATTTTCTATAAATTATAAAACAAGTTGGCTTTTTACTGGCCAATATGCTAAAAGGCCATATTCTATGTTTCACAGGATCTAAACAAACTTGTTTCAAATCTGTTTCTAAAGCTTTAAAAACGTGCAAACTAGACAATCCTATGCGAAAAAAAATATTTGTAGCAGAATGTACTTTCTATGGTGTGCTTTATTTTGTTTGTAGAAGTTGAAATGGTTGTTTTTCTGTATGGTTTTGATAACGGACATAGTTCAAATCCCACAGATGAGAGGATCTAGAGGCCTGAAAAACAGTGAAACTTGAAAAATTTTTAAATCTAAAATGTTGAACCAGTCTGCATTTTTTTATTTACTTACAGGATCCAGACTAATCAAGGTGTTTTGCAGCACATCAAAGAAAACTTGAGCTTTTCTGAAGATTTTATGCTACAAAATGTTGCATTTTATTTTTCATATTAAATAGTGAAACAGATTTTTTTTTATATACACATAGAGGTAAGAAAAAAAAAAAATATTTTTAAGTTTATTTATTGTTACTTAAACTTAATGACTGAATCATTTCCAAACTTGATTTAAAGCATGTTTTTAACCCAAATGATAAATTAATCTGCCTGTAAAACTTTCAATCACAGCATTGCTTGTTGGTCACATTTAGGAGGCATAATCCTTCAAATTTAATGAATTGTTTCCTTTTTTAAAGTAAAAAAAAAATCAGCTGAATTTCAATACTTGCTGAACACTTCTGCATTCACCTCTCCTTTATTTCCAGCTCTGAGACACAGCGAGACTCTTGATCAATAATTAAATTAGCACTTGGTTACATGGAATAAAAGAAAAAGCTTTTGTTTTGTAGGTAAAATGAATATTTACTTTCTTAATGCGAAGAATTACAAAATGTTACAGCTATGACCTTAGAACTGTCCTCTATGGAGTTAAATGATAAAGTCTGCTGCATACATCCGATTAAAAAAAACAATCCTCTTCAGTTTAAGCTTTGTTTTAAGAAAGATCATCCATATTTTATAAAGCTTAAATGATTGTGCATTCTCTGCTGGCTGCATAGATCCCTCTGTCCCTTTTATTGCAAAGGAAGAATTCCTTTAATATAAATTTTAATGTTTTGTTGTTTTAACCTTTATAAGAAGTGAAGCATGCATGGTAGTAGTCCTCCTTATAGCATAAGTAGAAGGAAAAAATAAAAATATTCACCTTAAAGCTTCTTGCAGCGCACAATAGATAGTTTTACTGTTAGTCTCTGATCTTCTCTCCATCTAATCCCTAATCCCATACCAGCATTAATGGCTTTGTGCCACTGGCTGCCCTCTCTCTGCTTAATGGACATCAAATGTCACTCAGTTGGGTTAAACAGTTCAGCGAGAGGTCATGGAGTTGTCTTGGCTTTCCTGTTGGCCAGATGCTTCTGTGCTGCTGGTGTCAGAAGTCCATCTGGTCCCGACTCTGACCCTGATCCTGACTTTCGATCCCAGTTTGTCAGATTAGAGACGCTGGTCTTTTCCTGCTATCGATGCT
>NW_015150975.1:34755-36543 GCF_000732505.1 Cyprinodon variegatus | reverse complement strand
TATATATATATATATATATATATATATATACTTTTTTCTGTGCGGCCCGGTACCAAATGACCCACGAACCGGTACCGGTCCGCAGTCCGGTGGTTGGGGACTGCTGCTTTAGAGCATTAATTTCCCAAACGGGGGTACCCTTACCCCTAGTGGTTTGCAAGTGTATTGCAAGGGGTACATGAAAATATTTGATTTAGTAAAATAAAATGGGACTTGGGTCTGTTTTGCTTTCTAAGAACCCAACTGCAAAAATAAATAAGCTTTTATCAACCAAAATTTAATTTATTCTTATATGTTTAAGCTGACCTTCAGCTGTGATACAGATGGAAACCAAGCAGAGGAACAGACTGGATGTAGAGAACAGCCTGGAATCAGCTGTTTTTCACTCTGAGTTATCAGAGCTCAGGTGTTTTGATGAAAACAAATAAGACAAATTAAGTCAGTCTCACTATAGTTTTTGTTCTGTATTTTGTTCCCAATTCCTCAAGTTTAATTGTAATTATAAGGGAGCTCCAGTTTAATAATATATTTAAAATATGATTTTATTTTGTATTTATTATGATTCCTTACCAACTTCCAGGCAACATATTTATGTTGTTTTTTATTTGAGAGGGAGAGCATAAAATTACCAAGAATTAAATGTTCAAATTTAAAGATTAAATAGTTTTTATTTCATAATTCGTTATTGTGCATTCAGCTTTTGGATAATCATCGATGCTTTTGACTGAGAGGGGAACTCATGGTAAGACAAAATGCCGAAATGGAGACACAGTCAACAGTCAAAAAATGTTAGGAAATGCAGGTTTTCCATTTAGCAGAGTGTGAGGACCAGACTTTAACTGATTCCATCTTCTTTTACTAACAATTAAAAATGTGTCATTATTGCCCCATATCTGTATAGAGACAAAGGTATGCAGTAAGATTAATAAAAACACATTTCTATCAGTATTAGATAATGATGCTCTCTGGTCTGCCTCTGTAATAACATTAAATATTAACCATTAAATTCACTTTTTAGTATCACTGTTGTCTGAGAATGTTTTCGTCATTTTTTCTAAGTTTTACAGACGAATGCTTTTCAGCTTCAGCCACTTGGTCGCATGTAAGAGCGACAGGATGATAACAATGCAGCTTCTTCGTTTGTGTCACTACCTGCCAAGTTAACTGATAAATCAAACTCTTGACGAATTTACTCACGAGGAACGCAAAAATAAATTTCTCATCCATAAAGGCACAAATCTTGTCTTTTTTCTCATAAAAAAAAGAAATAGATGCTATTTCAGCTAAACTGAAAAGCGGAGTCTACAGACATCCCAGGGTTCCAGCGGGTCCTTAAAAAGTCTTAAAAGGCATTGAATTCTTCAAAATAAAACTAAGGCCTTAATTGGTATTAAAATGTCTTAAATCAGTCTTTCGTAGGTCTTCATTTTTAAAACATCATAAATAGGATTATTTGTATTACGATTTTTTTTTTGTAATCTAAATAAAACGTTAAAATTGACAATTTTTTTTTTCTTTTTATAAAAAAAAAAATTATGACTCGCCATTTTTGGTTCCGTCCCGATAGCGGAACCAAGAAAAGCGTTTTTGCGGCCGGGACATTCGGGAGATGCACCATTTACTTTTTGTTTGGAAAATATGAGCAAGTGTAAATGTAACCAAAATTGTCTCCAGCCAAGAGTTTTCTCCATGGCTAAAACCAGGGAACATACATGAGGCTCAGTGGATTTATGCAAGAAGCGATTCAAGTTCAGAACGATGGGAATTAACGAGTCGCACATGCGAAGC
>NW_015150975.1:28107-33718 GCF_000732505.1 Cyprinodon variegatus | reverse complement strand
TGCCGAGCTGAATACGCACTTTAGAATAGATTCTATTGGCTTCTGGCAAACTTTAAACTCAGTAGTTTGTTCACAAATTCAACTCGCTTGCAAGGTAATTAATCGAATGCGAAAAAATAGGTAAGATATGTAAAAATAACTCATCTTTGATGTACATGCAGGTTGGCGTTCTGAGCAGTGGAGGGGGCAAATACTCAAGTCAGATTAGATTTAGCTGATGGACCTCAGTAATCCTTCATAACCTTGCCATATTGTAGAGTTCATGACATAAGCTGGCTCATCCACTTCATGTGTGGATTCTGCTGGGAGCCTATGAGCCTCTTGGCTCACATTTTTGCTTTAAAATACCAAAGAAGCCTTGGAAATGATGACAGAATTTTCATTTCGTTTTCAAAAGGCCTTTGGCCGCTATATGCTAATAAAATCAGCCATGAACATTTTCTGAATAAAATGTGTCAGGAAGCTGTCGGCGATCCTTCTGCTGAAGCAACATATGGATTTATGAATAATTTGGGTTCTCATGTTAGCAGGTTTATTATTAGCATCGGTCCATTGAGTGTTTATGGTGTAGATTAAAGTTGAAAGTTAAAGGATTATAATATTAAATAATATACTTATTTATACTAAATAAGAAGAAAACCAACCATTATCTTTGACGTCAACTCTTTTTTCATGTTTCTATAGAGCAGTATTTAAATCAGAGACTGCAAGCTTATCGGTTTAATTATAAAATTAATGCTGATGCTGAGTTTCCATCTGCATCTTGGTGCAACTCAACCTAAACATGACAGCCGAGCACTTAAAATGTGATTCTCTGATAAATATGTAGTCAAGTATTCTATACTCATATAAATATTGCATTGATGATTGCCAATGTGTGCATTGTAATGCTTGCAGATTCAAACTTTTGTCCTGATATCTTTGGACAAAACATTAAGATGGGAGCCTGGAGAGAGGAGTTGATCTAGAACCACACAGGCAAGAAAAAAAACAAACAAAATGGCTCTAAGCTATTAGCCTCGTGAGACCATCCTGATCTCGCGAGCTTTCAAGGTTTCACTCGCAGATCAGTCTGGAGACTCTCCGTTAAAGAAAATTTGGAGCCGTTCACCAAACGAACGTCCAATCAGCGTTGGCTTTGAGGCGGGTTGAGGTGTGACGCAACGAGAAGCGCGACCGTTCAGTCTAAAGAACATGGCGGCTTCAGCCGATGAAACTAGCGTTAGCGTAGCAAATTCTATTGGAATTACAGAGTATTTCTTCATTGAAAGAAGAGCAAAACACTGCTCTGGAGGCTTTTCTCAGAGGAAAAGATGTTTTTGCTCTTCTCCCGACTGGTTTCGGCAAGAGTAGCCTGGCTTGTGGTTGTGTTTTCGTCGTCGCTCTGTTAGTACGTCATATGCTTCGTTGATCTGATTGGTTTATTTGGCCCGTCTATCACCAACATAGGCCAATCAGCTAACCAGTATTTTTGCCTCTTCCTAAAATTACTTCAACGGAAGGTTATGCGGAGCAAATCCATCTGGCGGAGTCAGGTTACTAAGCTATGCCTGGCTAATGACTATCTTATCTAGGAAATTTCTTTATCAAATCTAACTGCAAGGCTAATTAATTGGACATTATTCTCAGCTCATTTTTGCTAGATTTGTTATCTTTTCTCCATATATGAGGTAATATTTATATCTCCCCGGTTTTGAGTGGTTTTGCTCTGATCGCCCCGCAGCTGCAGATATGCTGCTTTTTATCGGAAAAAAACCCCCGAAGCCTCTGACACTTGGTCAAGTTAGCTTCCCTCCCAAACATGGATGTCTAACCCCTGCTTTCAAAACTGGCTCTCTGTCTGCTGGTGGGGTTGTAGCATCAGTTTGTTTGTCATTAGCCTCAGTTTGTGAACGACTCTGAAGTAGAGCCGAATGAATTTGATTAATTGGGATTTATCAATTATTGAAATAATTGACATTTAATTCAATTCTGTTTATTTCTATAGCACCAATTCACAACACATGTCATCTCAAGGCACTTTACAGTTCACTAGATCATACAGTCAAATTGATTCAAAGTTTTCTATCTAAGGAAAACCAGTTGATTGCATCAACTCATTGACTCAAATACAATCCCTCACATTAAGCATGATTGTAGCGACAGTGGAGAGGAAAAACTCCCTTTTAACAGGAACAAACCTCCAGCAGAACCAGACTCGGTGTGAGCGGCCATCTGCTGAGGCCGACTGGGGTTCAAGGAGACGGAAGCAGAGATATAAAAAATGCAACAGTAAAAGGCAGCTCCCATGTCACATGCAGCGAGTCACAGGCAGAGAAACAGGACTACACTAAAAATCATGCAGATCTCCAGCATCCATAAACAAAGGTGTTGATGGCAGCAGGACAGCTGATATTTCTTTCGAGGATGGAGTCACAGCCAAACAGGAACAGATGAGGTGAAGCTACTATGAGAAAAAGCAGAGGGAGCAGAACGTTAGAGATTAAACTAACAGAGTGGGAGAATAGAGATAGAATGAAGCAGAATGATCAAATAGGGGTCCCTATGTCCTCCAGCAGTCTAAGCCTATAGCAGCATAGGATAATCTGAGCCACTCTAACTATATGTTTTATCAAAAAGAAAAGTTTTAAATTTGAAAATTTTAATTTTTAAATGCAGTCACTGATTAATCTTTAACTGGAGCTACAGACTTCAAAACAACATACTCGGAGCAGAAATTATATTTAGATTCTAAAAAAAAAAAAAGATATAAATATCTTCCATTTAAGCTGAAAAACCTTTTTGTTCTGTGAAAATGCTCTGTCCAGAACTCCTCAATAGACTTTTAACTTGGTTTAAATTATATATTAAATCTTCTTTAATGAACCTTTTGCTGTAATTGTTTTTATACAAACAATAGTCAACAGATAATTTGATTAGCTTCTTTCTTCTTCCTGACTGGATGATCTGGCGAACTGTAAAGTGCCTTGAGATGTCCTCTGTTGTTAATTGGCGCTATATAAATACATTGAATTGAATTAAATTAAATTAGCCAAATAATTATCAGTTGCAACCTAGTTAGGGTGTGTGGTTCACGTTTTCACAAGTGAGTGATTAACCGATAATTGGATGTGAAGCCGATCTTTTCCACCAATCAGATCTACCTCTGTAAAGCTCTGAACCACACCCACTGTCAACGCTTTAAGCTTTAATTTACATTTGAGAGCAGTTATTTCAGAAATTTTTATTGTTTCACAGGCAATGATTATTTTTTTCAGTAAGATAAGATTGAAATATCTTGAGTCAGTTAAAAAATAAATGTGTATCATTAAAAATCTGAATGGGTCAGTAAAACTATTTAAAACTGTAATCAGTGCACCCCTATTTTCCACAGAGTTTTTCTTATTTATATGTCTAAATAAGGATGTAAATGTGTATAAATACACAGTTTCTGCATCCGTTACTGTCTTTAAAAGTCCATTGGCCCGATTTCACCGTATTTGGACAACTTTCTGCGTAACCTGTGGTGCTAAAATGCGCTGGACAGAGCCTTAGGGGAAGGGAGCCCAGATGTCAGTCAAAGGGACAATGCATCTTAAAAAAATAAGTGTGGCAGCCTGAATATCAGTCTAGCAGGGATAAATTAAAATACGCTGGCGAGGAACTCTGCATCTAAAAGAGAAGCAACTGGCTGAGGTAAGGCCCTTAAGAGGGATTTCTTTGTTTAGCCATGAGAGCATTGCATTGCGCAGCCATAATTGACAACAGTATCACTTCATTAAACATTAAAACAAAGCAAACTCAAAGGCTGAGATGGTGAACAATGTCTTCATTCCCAATTGTAATATATGCATTAACTAGGGAGGCATTTCATTGCTGTGAAATTTATGTTTCATGATTTAGTCAGCAAGTGGGTCAATGCCACAGCAGAGTGTTTCTTAAAGCAACACAGCGTTTGTTCTATTGGACTGATGCTCTTTCAAGCAGAAGTGGCTTTTGATTCGATTGGCGCTCTAAGTTTAATCATACGAGAGCTTTAAAACTTTAATGTTACACGCAGCTTTCTTTGTTTTCACTGCTTTCTACTTCGGTCTCCCTCCGCCTGCTTTGTCTGCTTCAGCATGTTTCACTGTAGAGACCTTGAGAGCGCGGCCTGGCCTGGGATCAGCTGGCCTCCTCCACTTTAAGCCCAGCTGGGCTTTCAGACTCATTTCTCTCTCTCTCCCCTCCAGTCATACGCTGAGTGGAAAATAATATGATTCATCAAAGGTTTTCTTTGTTTCTTTGATGTAAAGTAGAACAGAGGGGATGGATCCGATTGCGTTGTGATGAGGGGATTAAAGTCAGAATTCTGACTTTTTTCCCATACTAAACTGAAATAAAATTTAAAAATCAGTCAACTTTTTTTTTTTTTCCCCACTGGCCCTACTCCTCTTCCGTATTTTTCAGTTAGAGCACAGCATGCGTATTTAACTGTGTTGCACTCCAACCGCGCCTCAATGAATAAGACATGATGATGGTTATATCTGCGGCTGGAGAAGGATTCCCCTATTTGTGCACGCTCTGCTGCCCTTCTGCAACACACACTCTAAAGAATATTAAATGGCAGCGTACATGTGGGAGCCCAGAGTACCAGCCATGATTGTGCCACCAATGCCTGAATGATATTAAAACCCTGGAAAGATAAACAAAAAGCGCATACGGATGAGCATCAAACTGCAAAGACATCAGCACTGATGTGTGAGAAGCGCTTAAGTGTCTTGGCCCACGCCTGCCTCAGTTTCCTGGTGGCTTCTGCCAGTCCAACCCGACGCTCCAGGACAAACGAGTTCTGTTTGGGTGTTGCCAAGTAAAGCTCCTTTCTCTTCCACAGATTTTACACAAATGTTTTTCATTCTCATTATCAGGCGAAGAAACACGACCTGAGCAACATTCAGGGTTCCTAAACAGATTGATATTATAGAATAAAATGTATTTCATTTAGATGATTTAATTTAATTATTTTTCTTTTAGGTTTTCAGCAAAAAATGCTTATAGTAATGTTTTAGCATAGATCATCCTGAGTCCAGTCAAATTAAAGTGGTTTAGAGCCATAAATGTAACACAAGCTTTTAACTATCTACTATAGAAAATCGGTTGTCCTTTATTTCTACTTTAAGGCTTTGAAATAGGGAAAAACATTAAACTAATGGATTTTCTTTCATAGGGTGTTAATATTTGTAACACATTATGTAAAAGAAAATCATAGTTTTCAAGGTGGGACAAGAAAAAAGATCACATTAGCATATTATTGGTCCTTTTAATGTAATTCTGTAGGGAAAATTCAACTTAGTAATTCTTTGGAAAACCTACTAAACTTCCAACACGGGCGTATGTTAACATACCATATTTAAAAACCTTTTGTTGGTTCTTTATAACTTTAGGGGGACATTATAGAGGGTCCAAAGAACCACTTCTGGCTTTGGAGCTGCAAGTTGCAGACCCCTGATCTAGACCAAGTCTTTAAGAGAGAGGCCGTGTAGCAGGCGCAAGACCAAATAAAAACTTATCTAAAAGCTTTTCCATATTGTTGGGTTACCCCTAACCTGACTCCGCCAGATGGATTTGCTCCGCATATCCATCTGGAAACCTT
>NW_015150975.1:23427-25617 GCF_000732505.1 Cyprinodon variegatus | reverse complement strand
TATTAAAATTATAGTTTTGTTTCAGATATGGATGACCCCCATTACCTACACCATAGAAAAAACTTTAATATAAAGTATCCTATTCTGAGCTGAAAGCTTTTAACTAACTTCCACTTAAAGCACAGTCAACCTGTTTGCTCTTCATCCTGTGAAAGGCTGGAGCTCGTTCCAGCAAAACAGTCAAAGAATGCACCAATCTGTAAATTTAGCAGAGCCAGGAAGTCTCCTTCAACATGCAAACACCATAGACCGTGGAATGCTGGGTTAGCCAAGCATGCAGCGTGTGGCCGACATTGTGCCACCATCCAGCTCCGCGCTCAACATAATCACCTCTGCACTGTGGTGTTTACTCACCGCAGTCCTGCTAATTTAGTTTTCAGTCACCAAGCGTTGGTTGGCGTCTGATGGCATGAATGGACAGCTCCACAACATCTGTTTTTTAAGAGCCCTTTAAACTGCATCTACAGTAACAGACTCGCCTTAGACACACAGTGCGGGCCCGTTCTAGTGCTTTGGCTTCTCTAAGAAGGAATCTAAAAAGATTTCTTACTACTGAAGATTTCTTTTAATCCAGTTGTTTTGCATGCCAGTAAAAGACATCTTTAAAGCCAGCATAAACACAAAAATGACTCATTTGGTGGTTTCTGGAAATCCACTAAACTGACCACTTCCAGATTATATTTAGACTCTAAATCTTTCCTGTGCAGGGAGGCTGGACCATCCCAGCAGCGCAGTTGTTTTATGGCAGCATGTAGGTTCAGCCAGGCTCTTCTGTTCTGCATCGGATGCAGAACTAAAAGCCTCTCCTCCCAGTTCTCCCCTCCCTCTGTGTTCAAGTGACCTATTTAGCAGCAGCAGACGATGCGTTCAGAGGGCGCAGGGGAAGGGGCTTTAATTTAAATCTGGAAAAAAAAAAGCCTGGTATTATATCGGAGTAGACATGTTCAAGTTAGAGCAGCGTTCCCTTTCTATTCCTTTCCTAAGGCTGACTTGATCAATTATGAATCACTTGTCTTGTGGAACTAAATAAAAAAGATGTGCTTTGTCGCCCCCTGATGGTGACTATTGTAGATACAGTAGTGTTTCCCATTCCACTAGAAATTAGCTCCTTTTTTTTTTTTTGATCTGAGGGTCTAAGACACTGAATTCATGAAATAAGGTTCAAGATTGGAGGATTGTAGCGTTTAAATCTTTTCTTTTCTAATAGAGAATTATTTTCACTATCTGCTTTTTGTCTTTTTGTTTTATTAATATATAAATGGGTGGCTTTTTCATTTATTCTCATTTTTCTGAACCTAAAATCATGTTATTTTCTCTCTTTCAGATACTGTTTGATCAAGCCCAGCGTTCTGTGAAGCAGCAGCTGCACAACTTTGTGAAAGAGTGAGAGAACCAGCCATTATTTTTCTGTCACATTTTTTTTTTACATTTTGCATGTTTTATTTATATCATTTGAAGTTTTTCATGTTTTTGCAATATTATAATCATCAACCTAAGCGGGGGAGGTTCTAGACAGGGGCCAACAGGGGCCAGTGTCTCTCTAGAACATGCCCTGCAAAAACTAAAACACAAGTCAGCCTTTTTTTTTCTTGAAATATGTTTATTTTCCCTTGATTTGAGCAGATGCATATGTTTAATATTACACTGGAAAAACGATCTAGAAATAGTTAAAAATATCTTAAATTAAGTGTATTTACCCTTAATTTGAGTAGATAAATATGATTGTTTGCCAATGGAATTAGTATTATTACTCTTAAAATAAGATAATTAGATAATATACATTTGAAATAAGACAATACAATTGTGTTTTCCTATTTTAAGTGTATATTGTCTTGTTCCATTGGTAAAATGTCTCTTTTACCTCCTCAATCCAAGAACAAATGCACTTATTTTAAGAAAAAATGACTTATCTAGATTTCGATTTTTTCCAGTGTATACTTACTGTCACCTAAATGTGCTGGATATCGGTGACTCTCAACCAGAGGGTATTCGTACCCATAGTGGTCCGTGAGTGCATTGTACGGGGCCACTGAAAAAAAAAGAAAAAGTTAACTGATTTTTAAATTTTATTTCAGTTTAACATGGGGGAAAAAAAATCAGAATTCTGACTTTTTTCTGAGAATTCTGAATGAATTCTGACAATAAAAAAAGTCAGAATTCTGAGATCAAAGTCAGAATTCTGAGAAAAAA
>NW_015150975.1:19641-22308 GCF_000732505.1 Cyprinodon variegatus | reverse complement strand
GTCAGAATTCTGAGATAAAAGTCAGAATTCTGAGAAAAAAGTCAGAATTCTGAGATAAAAGTCAGAATTCTGAGAAAAAAGTCAGAATTCTGAGAAAAAAGTAAGAATTCTGACTTTAATCTCAGAATTCTGAGATAAAAGTCTGAATTATGAGATAAAAGTCCGAATTCTGAGAAAAAAGTCAGAATTCTGAGATTAAAGTCAGAATTCTGAGAAAAAAGTCAAAATTCTGACTTTTTTCCCATACTATACTGAAATAAAATAAAAAAAATTTTTTTTTTTTTCAGTGGCCCTAATCCTCTTCCGTAGCATTGCAAGCGGTACAAAATAATAAAAAAAAAATGTTATTTCTTATGTAGTAAGATAAAATAGGGCTGGGATCTGTTTTTCTTTGTGAGAACCAAATAAAAAAAAATAAACAAGCTTTTATCAATCAAAAAATTTGTTTTTTTTATATATATATATTTGAGTTCACCTTCAGCTTTGACACATCAAAACCAACTAAAGGAACAGACTGGATGTAGAAAACACTCTGACATCAGCTGTTTTTAATACTGAGCTCAGGTGTCTCGATAAAAACAAATAAAATTAATTAAGTCAGTCTTACTATAATTTTCGTTTTAGATTTTGTTCCCAATTCATAAAGTTAAAATGTGATAATAAGGGAGCCCCAGTTTTATAAATACAGGTTTATAATATAACTTTATTTTGTGGTTATTTCGATTCCTTAAAAACTGCCCGGCAACATTTGTTGTTTTTTATTTTAGCTTTAAAGCGAAAAATGCCGAAGAATTAAATGCTAAAAAAAAAAAGATTATGTAATTTTTTTTTTTATTATATAATCAGTTATTGTACGTTCCACCTTTGGACAATTATCAGTACTTTTTACTGAGAGGGGGACTCCTGGTAAGACAAAATACCCAAAGGGGGACACATGTCAAAGATGGTTGGGAACCACTGCTGTAAAAGTTGCACAATAGACCAGAATCTGTGGTTAGCTGCACTGCTTACTTGAAATACCTACAAATCATAACTTTTGGATGAAGTTTGGGTTGAAGTTTCGAGTAGACGTCAAATTTTTGTGTCTGTTTGTGTCAGGGATGTTCGGAAGTTCAAGGAGACCAAAAAGCACTTTGACAGGGTGCGGGAGGATATGGAAATAGCGCAGGTGAAGAATGCTCAGGCGCCCAGGAACAAGCCGCACGAGGTCGAAGAAGCCACCAGCTCACTCAGCATCACCCGCAAATGCTTCCGACACCTTGCTCTAGACTACGTCCTGCAGGTTAGTCAAAAGATCAGTAAAGTGTAAACAAACAACCAGTAACATGAATAAAGAAGATGGATTAGCCTGTTTTCCAGCAGCAACATTACTGGCGAAGGACAAAGAAAACTGATTCCGAGTGATCCCACGGATGGTTCTGCCCCCATTTTTAGGTTCTAGCTTGTCTCCTGACATCCCTCTCATGCATCTGCTGTAGATCCGACCCTTTTGAACCTTTAATTCATTGTGTCTCTATGCAGAGAAGGTCAAAGCTGCAGGCATTTCACTGTATGTCTAAGTGACAGATTTAATGTAGCACAAAATATCTTTCAGGTTTGCATCTTTACGACATACAGTGCAAAGCTTTTAACAGAGCAATCCCTCTGGGGCTGTGTTCACCACTGTAGTGCGAGGGAAAAAAGTCAATGCGATCATTTATAAGAGGGCACTCTGAGGATAGTCTATCATTTCAGTCGGACTTTATGGTGTTGCTGTACTCTCAGAAAAGGGAAATGAAGGGCTCCCACTAGAGGGAGTCATCCCACTCGCTTATTTTTACTCATGTTTGTCGTCGTTTTTCCACAGATTAACGTCCTTCAGGCAAAGAAGAAATTTGAGATCTTGGATGCGGTACGTCGGGGAGAATTTACAGACACTTCTCTCTGCAGGGACTTCATGCTGATCTTTAACCTTCATGTTTGTCCATGCAGATGCTCTCATTCATGAACGCCCAGTACTCGCTGTTCCAGCAGGGCTACAACCTTCTTGATGAGCTTGACCCATATATGAAGAAACTTGCCGCTGATGTAAGCAAAGTATCTCTTCATATCTTTGTATAAAATATCCCTTCCATCCTTTCGTATGTCTGTCTTCTTTCCTTCCCGCCTGGTTTGCATATTTCCGTTTCTGACTATAGAAATAGGCTATATTAACACAAGAGGACATTTAAACTTTGAAATATGTGCTAAATGTTTGGAAATGTATTCATTTTTTCCCTTAAAATATGTAAGAGCCCTGTTGTCCTGTACTCCAGCTTTTATTTCACATTAAAATGTGAAAATAAAGCTAGATTTCTTGAGGCATTTTAGATCTTTGCCGTTTTTCTCTGTTTAAATTAGGATGATCAACCTTAAATTACACATTTAGTCCAAATTAGATTGATGACAATAATTTCAGAAAATTGAGTAAGATACTCCAGATAGCGCTTTTATTTCGCATCAACTAATGCAAAAAAGTCGATTATCGGCTTTGTTTACAATCTAACTCCATCCTCTAAGCTGATCAGAGCCAATTTTTCTCGGGTTTCGCAGAATCAGAAGATGACCAGAGGATTAAAACATCCTTACACTGCAAAAACGATCTAAAAATGAGTAAAAAAGTCTTAAATAAAGTACATTAACCCATAA
>NW_015150975.1:14908-18042 GCF_000732505.1 Cyprinodon variegatus | reverse complement strand
ATTTCCTGAAAGGATGACTTACTTAAAGCAGTAATTAAGACCAAACTAAACAAATATAAACTATAAACATTTGTAGCTGTATAATAAACGTTTTTTTTTTTTTAATTAAGATTAAATTCTCTGTATATAGATAAATTATGAAATGTATATCCATGTATATTTTTTGCATTTTGTGATTTGCAATAAATTTTAAATACACAAAAATGTTAATTTACTAAAAGTATATTTTTTTAGATTAATTGATTACCTAAAAAATAATCAATATATTAATTGATTACTAAAACAAATTGATAGTTGCAGCCCTAAAAACAATTTTACTTATAGTTTTGTCTACAATCAACACAATCCCTTATTTTTCACTTATTATTTATTCTTCTATTTGGATTTTCCAATGAATTTGGTGTCATTTTATAGTGTTTTTTTTCTTGCTTTATTAAGTATCATTACCTTTCCCTGCTGGTCCTGTTCAGTTTTTTTTTCTCAGCTTTTCTTGTCTATGTGAGCAGAACTTTATAAGCAGCATAAACATAACATGTACGATGTTTTCCCGTTTGTGAAATGACTTTCAGCTGGATCAGCTGGTCATCGATTCTGCCATGGAGAAGCGGGAGATGGAACATAAACATGCAACTATTCAACAAAGAGTGAGTTTCTGTTTTAAATCTCTTTTCCTCTCAAAACCTTGGATTATTTGTAAATCAAAGGCGTCTGCTCTAAATTTTTCTTTTAAAACTAGTTGTCAATAGGATTTCATTCTACGCTGATGATAATAAACTGTTTATACCCAATTTGTTCAGGGTTTTTTTTTATCCGCTGTACGTTTTGTTGTTTCTGCTATGGTTTGGATCTTTAAATGGGGGACAGGTTGCTGCTGAGCTCCTCCTTCCTAGTTTCAGTTACCTTTTGTTCCAGAGCATCTGCTCTGACCGGGGAGGGATTAGAGGTGTGCATCTGGAAGCTGTTCGATTTATCTGCCAAACAAAGTGCGGCGCATTGATTTAAGCTTCAAATCAGGTGCAGCTAAGTGTTTTAGGACGTCTTAATCCTCCTGTTGTCGTCTGCAGATGGCTGGCAACAGTCAGCACATATGTGTGCTGATCCATAAGCCGGAGCTTCAGAGACCTTTTAGTCTTGCAAACTGCTGTTTCCAAAGCTTAGTGATAATTTGTAAAAAATTGACTTTATGATACTTTATACTTTTGCAATCTCAAAACCTGTTATGAATTAAATTAACAGCACCATTAACTGTAGTTAAATCATTTTGATACTTTACATATTGACATGTATACTTAGTATTGATGTAAATACTTAGGTTTTGGCTAAATCCTCCTCTTAAATCTCTCTGTCTTGAACATACTGACAATATTTTACACCAGAGGTCTTCAACGTTTTCCAGGCCTAGGACCGCCAAACTGATGGTGAGATGGAGCAGGGACCTCCTAATTATATATACTGTATGAAATTGTGTTATATCAAAATGGTCCTTTAGTCACTCTATTACAGATTTATCTGTTTACTACGGTGTGTTGAATTCATGTTAATGTGGATTTTAAAAAAATTCAATTAGTGGAAAGAATTGCAGGGAGGAATATAAAAAAAAAAAAGTCTAATCAGCCAAAACTTTCGCGACCCCCATGCAGTACCTTCGGGGACCCCCTAGGGGCCGCGGACCCCCTGTTGAAGACCTCTGTTTTCGACAATATGTCTTTATCATAAAAGTTGCAAAAAGATAAGGTCAAGCAGATGAATAAAGATTCATTTTAGGTTCAAAAAATTGTTTATTAAGGTGTGTTAATCTACCAACGTTATATCTTTAACCCTTTAAAGCCCGATCCAAGACTAAAACAAAACAGAAAATTACTTTTTCTTGGTTTGAATTCCTTATTTGCCCTTTTAACAAAATATGTAAAAAGAAAAAACAGAAATACATTTTTGATATTAATAATTTATTACTATGCGATAAGTCAAGATTATTTTTTGTGTAGTCTTCTACTGGCTGTTATCAGGTATATCTGATTGTGTACAATAGGATTTTGAGCAAAGTTTTTACCATTAAATTATGCAAAAGGTGTCAGATGCAAAACATTTCAGAAACCATATGTATCAAATACGATACATTTGGCATTACAGGGTTAAAATGAACTGAAAAACTAGAAATAATAAAGATAACTAGAATAATTGATTAGAAAGATAATTGATAGCTGCAGTCATATTCTTTAATAAGCAGAGATACTGATAAAAAGCGACCAGCTTTTATTTAGGTTTAAGCCTCATGATTAGAAGGTCAACTCCTAACAAAACTAAATTTGATAAGTTGCAAAAGATTAATCTTCCATGGTTAACTTTGTTAGCCAAAAACTAAAGGTGGACTGGTAGAGTTCAAAATCAATGGAAACAGTCTGCTAATCCTGTTTAATAAAGTGCATCATATAAAGCAGGGCTTCCCTTACGGCCACACTGCAAAAAAGCTAAATCTAGATAAGTCATTTTTTCTTATAATAAGTGCATTTGTTCTTGAATTGAGGAGGTAAAAGAGACATTTTGCCAATGGAACAAGACAATTTACACTTAAAATAAGAAAACACAATTGCATTGTCTTATTTCAAGTGCATATCATCTAATTATCTTAGTTTAAGGGTAAAAATACTCATTCCATTGGCTAACTATCTCGTTTACCTACTCAAATTAAGGGTGAATACACTTAATTTATGAAATTTTTACTTTTTTCTAGATTGTTTTTGCAGTGCAGCACTGATTGGAAATGAGAAAAGCAGTTCTGTTAAGCCTTTTTCAAGGTAGTACCGGTAGGTCATTTTTAAATAGGAATCTGCTTCATGTTTGTTGTTGCAATCGGTGCCCTGAGGGCATTCTGGGCTTAGGGTACAGTTCAGGGGGCATTAGTGGGGGGGGGTCTACAAGAGCCAGTGAAACTTCAGTCTTTCCAGGATGCAAACGCCCGTCTAGAACCAGTAAGCCTGCACTCCCCACATGTACTTTGATCTGCTTAGTGGGGAGTGGTGTTAAATTTTTATGGAGCCTTTTTGCCACATGGTCACCATTTAGGAACAAGTGCAGGTTTTACTTCTGGTCTTGCTTTGGATGTTTTTTTTTTTTTTTTTTTTTTTTTTTTTTTT
>NW_015150975.1:12901-14145 GCF_000732505.1 Cyprinodon variegatus | reverse complement strand
TCAGATTTAGTTTTAGGAATTTTATTCTTTTCAAATTATATTTTTTAGAGCACATCCTCTTCACTACTGGGGGGGTTCCTCAGGAGTTAGGAGAGAAAATGCATTTCTGTTGGTCTAGATGGACGTTAGTAACAATGTTCAGGTTGGTCAAAAAGATCCAATTCAAAAACTATGATCTGAAAAACATAAATAAAAAAATTAGAATATTAAATCTGTAAAAAAAAAAAAAAGAAAATTTGTAAAAAAAAATAAATAACAAAAAGTATATATACAGTGTGTATATTTTTATGTATGTATAGATAATGAAATATGAGAAAACAGCAAAGTTAGGCTTAATTTCTGGATCGCATTTTTTTTTTTCTATACATTTACAAAAGATTTTCTTCACTTGCAAAATAATAGAACAAAATTGCTTCATAATTTTGCAATAAATAACAACTAGAATGAAAAGGGACCCCAACAATGAGTCACATCTTTGCACAATTTAGCTTGGTTTTGCCTTCAGGCCTCAGAAAAACATAGATATCAGACAAAGAAACCTCAAAAAATTCAATCAGAAAGACAACAAAAGATTAAAGTATGGATAAATAGCAAGTAGACCAACATCAGGCCTAAGGAAGAACTATAATCTATCTAAGGCTTAACAGACCCCATCGGACACATCCTTAATGATGAACAAAGAGGGGGTGCAGGAAGGTGTCTGTATGCTGTGTAGCCCACAATCAGTGGCCATCTGGCAGACAGCTCAGCTCTGTGTTCCCCCTCCAGGCATCGGTCTGTGATACGGACCGGCCCACAGGGGAAGGGTTGGAGTCAGATGTGTAGCCAATTATTGATCTGTTTGTGTCTGAGCTGTTAGGGGGAGATTTAATGTTAAATAAAGATGTTATTCAGGCTGATGGTTGTCGTTTTGTGGAGGCTCAGTAATTAGGATAATAATCAGTTGGCTGAACCTGAAAGATTATCACATTATCCCCATTTAAACTGTTCTGCTGCTGCTGCTGCTGCACACACTCATTTTGTCATTTTTCTGTCTCCTCTATGTCCCTAATGGCACTTTATCACCTCAGACCCTCATGCAGGTGAGTTGGCCTTCATTTGTTTTGCTTTCTGGGTTTTGATTATTTTTCTGGAGGCTTCGGGGTCAGTGGATGCATACGGAAGAGGATTAGGGCCACTGGAAAAAAAAAAAAAAAGTTAACAGATTTTTTTTATTTTATTTCAGTATAGTATGGGAAAAAAAT
>NW_015150975.1:0-10623 GCF_000732505.1 Cyprinodon variegatus | reverse complement strand
TTTTTTTTTTTTTTTCCAGTGGCCCTAATCCTCTTCCGTAGATGCAGACCTGCATCTCAACCTGAAGTCTGCAACTTCTTCCACTATGTTTTGACAAGCTGTATTTAAACTCTGGAATCCATTAGGGCATGCAGAAGTGGATCTTGAATCATTTATAATGCACAATCAGAAGCCAAACTTAGTTTGAGTGGCCTACATAGAGCTTTGAGGTTAGATCTACCAATGCAGAGAGTATCTCAGGGGCTCAAAGGTTATAAAACTGTCAGTTTAGGGATATTGTGTACATTTTTATAATCTTCAATCACCTGCAGTAATACTTAATAAGTCTTATGTAAGTCTTTAAAGGATTAAGAGCAGCCGCTATGTCATACAAGGAAAAAATAGAAGGAAGTGGGAAGAAAGTTAAGCTCTGAAGGCAAATATTGTTACTGCTGCAGAGAAGGAAAAGGCTCTCAAATGTCGGTGCTGTTTATTTTTAATCTGGGTTTAATGGATAAGTCCTGTTTGATGCTGCAGCTCCCTGCTATTCCTGCTCATTCAGAGTTATTTTTACTGCTTGAAGCTGCACGTCGATGTTTGAAGGAAACAATGACTGAATATTTTAGCTCATATGTCCTGTCCTTTGTTTTATTCATTCCTTACTTAACATGACTTGGCTGTAGTATTGAATACAAAGGAGTCACTAATGATGTACAACAACAAAATGGAAATTATAGCATCTCTGAAAATCTTTTAAACCTTCTGAATGTTTTAATTTGTTTTAAAGTGCAAGTTTGGTTTAAATGGATAAAGTGGAACTGAGTAAAGCTTGGAGCTTCATTAAATAAGACCAGATTTCCGGTAAACGGTAATTTAGTTTTATTCCTAGTGTCCTCTCATTGATCTCTTGGTTTAATTACTTAGATTTTCTTTGAGATTTTTTTCCTTCAACTTTACAGGGTTGTGGGACAATAAAGCAATTTTCTATTCTATTCTAAACGTTGTCTGGAAATGTCAGAAATTCAAGTTTTTTTCTGACTGAATTCTGACAATAAAAAAAGTCAGAATTCTGGGATTAAAGTCAGACTTTAATCTCAGAATTCTGACTGAATTCTGACAATAAAAAAAGTCAGAATTCTGGGATTAAAGTCAGACTTTAATCTCAGAATTCTGACTGAATTCTGACAATAAAAAAAGTCAGAATTCTGGGATTAAAGTCAGAATTCTGACTTTTTTCCCATACTATACTGAAATATGAAATTAAAAAAAACTAACTTTAACTTTTTTTTTTTTTTCCAGTGGCCTTAATCCTCTTCCATACAGAGTATACACCGACTGCAGAGAAACTGTTAATTCAACTTGGCAAAAAAACAGAAAAAACAGAGAGCTAGAAATATTCACATGAAGATGTAGGGACATCTAAAGCTTAATTATTTCAAGTGCAGTGAAGAAAGTTGTGCGTCTTTGTTAAGCATTAAAAAAAGAGGCCTCTAATCCATTTAGGTCTTTGGGGCTTCCATAAAATCTCATTTATCCAATTTAGGTATTAACCTGAGCCTGATGGTTTTGTTTCTTTCTTGTTTTCCTTTTTTCTGTAAGCTATTACGATCAATTCAAGCTCTGATATTGGATCAATTTATAGATGTCTGCCAGAGTGACACTTAATGAGCTTCCAGGTGATGCAGTCCCTGCAGCAGATTGAGAAATCAGTGCTGCCAACTGGACAGGATGCGAGGTGTTTGTTCCGGCCTGGCAGCGCGGTCTGCAGGCTGACAGCAGCAGCAGGTGGATGACGTATCACCGCACACTGACTGCATCATTCCATGTTCCTGCTTGTTCATGCCTGCCGCTCCACAGTTTTCCTTGTTTTGCCCCATAACGTTCTTAAGCCTCTCGCTTGTTAAATAATTCACTCGTGCTCTTATTGGTCTGTGTGATGTCGGGCCGTTAAAAATAGATGATGATTGTTGTAGAGCTGGAGAGTTTTCAGAGCAGCGTACAGTGCTTCTCCTGTTCCTGATGTCCTTCCCTTTTAACAGTGAAGGTAAGCTGCTTTTAAATTAATATTTTCCCTTTTTTTACCTGATCTAATGTGATGTGAAACAAACTGGGTCCCTGTTAGCAGTAAATGTTAAATCAAGTTTCCTGAGGTTTTTTGTTTTTTGTTTGGTGGTCTTGGCTTCCTTCCAGGGGAGATTCTTGCTGTGTCACCATGGTGGTGTTGGAGGAGGCGTTATAAAAAGTTGTACGACTGATTCAAGCCTACTTGTTTTTGGGTCAAGAGCAGCTGAAGTGTTGAGGTGTCAATAGGAATGTTTGGAGGTAGCGACAGCTGTATGGTAATTAGCTGTAATCCTGAGGCGCATGCTGCCGTGGTCAGCGCTTCAGTGGCGGTTCAATCGCTCCGTTAGAAAGTGGAGAAAGACATGATCCTGTCGTCAGGCTCCGTCTTTGGATTTGTGTTTATGCAGATTTTTTCCTCATGTTTCTGTTTGTAAAGATTTTTTAATGTTGCTGAAAAACATCCATCTTTTAAAAATGAAGATCTTTTCCTGGTGGAATTGCAGCTTGGTGGGTGGACTTTTTCACTTTTCTTATATCTAGACACTGTTTAACTCTATTCTAATGATTTAGAAAAACTTTTTTCATCCTTTATTTGTGTCTGTATGATTTTATACTATTATTAACTTTCATATTAAATCCGTCCTTTATTCATTTACTGAAATATTCCTATAGAACATCTCTTTCAACTTTTAAAACCAGCAATATACACTGTGAAAAAACTATAGAATTTGACAAAAAAAAACAAAGCTAGCAATTTGCAATCAGATTAGTAAAAAATTACCTTAGATTTGATTAAAAAAAGCTATAAAACACCAAGATAAAATAGTGATATTGTACCCAACACTTTAATCTATAAATTCCAGAAAAGTTCACATGCATGACAAATCCTCATACAAGTAGTTTTATTTAGAATACACACATGTAAACTGCACACCTGGTGCATTTTAAACGTTCTATGTGTGCAGATTTATTACTATAAGGCCACAATTCTATCACAAGCATGACTCTATGCTTCTTCTCTGTGCTCCTCTTGCTTTTTATGCAGCTCTAGATTTTCTCCTGATCACCTTTTGATCTGTTTCTGTGGCTCATGTCAACTTTTGTCACTTTTAGGGTGATACAAAATGGAGAAAGAAATCTGCCTGTGATTGGCTACTTTACAGGAAATCCCGCCTCTTAAGACAGTAGCGTTTTCTTCATAGACATTAATAAGTACCCTTTGGACGCTGCTGTCTGAATAAATAGGCGGAACCTCACATCTCATTTTAAACACATTGAAGATGAGTCAAAGATAATATCCCAATAATCTCTTACCGGTATATGTTACGACCCCTTAAAATTTCATAAGCATTATATAATGACCTTTCATTTATATTAAATATACAGAATCAAAACACTTTAAAATGAAATCAAAGTGGATGAGATATAAACAGTACATGCAGTTATATATTTTGCAATTTAATATTAATATGACAAACACAAACAAATATATATATTAGGGGTGGAACGGTTCACAAAATCTACGGTTCGGTTCACGGTTTTCGGTTGAGTTCGGTATATGTTGATAGTTAGCCTGACATGTTGGTCATGTTGCTGTTAGCATAAACAAAACGTGTTGCACAATGCTTGCACACTGTTGCACTTTTATCCACAACTTTCTTTCCGCCGTCATCGTAGGTCCCTCTAAATGCAAAGTGGTCCCATACAGCAGACCTATAAAGTGCTGCTGGCGCGTCTTCAACTCCTGTTCTTTCCCACTCGCCATACCCACACAATTCTCCACAACAACTGATTTTTTTCTGCTACTCCCGGCTACGCTGCTTCGCTTCTTCTTCTTGTTTACTACTGGTGGTTGGCTTTGGTCGCAGTACCGCCACCTTCTGCTCTGGAGTGTAAACGCTTCACCTATGAGAAAAGGGAACAGCGCATGAACCGAACGCAACACGCGCAAACCGAACGTTTCGGATGGTTTTCATAAACCGTTCCATCCCTATTACATATATATATTCTAATGATTATTCACACAAATACAGATTATATATGTATGTATAATATATATCAAAATATATACTACCCTCATTCATTCAAAAATCAGGGCATTTTATGCACTTTACTCTGCTTCTATCCCTGCTATGTATTAACACATACAGTATTGTGCTGATGCCAGGAAACTGTGAAACATGAGGAAAACCTGTCATAAAATGCTACTTATGAAAGGTAATTCCACTGGATCTTGTTTGTGGTCTCCTTTTATTTATGAACCTATACGTGGAATAAAAGTTGGGCATCCTGAGAGGAAGCTCTGAGAGTTTTCTAACTGTCAATATAAAATCGAAATGATGATAATTTCTATGACTCATTTGGTGCCATGTTGCCACTGAAACGTTGCAGTTCTCAGTAAACCATTTATCTGGAAATCGGTTAAAAGTTCACCAGATTTGGTGCGTGAATTAATAAAGCAACATATGCCTCAATAGACGTGTACTGTTTCCGTCCGCTTGGTCTGACCCAAGATGGCCGCTCTGTGTATGGTTTTCTTCCTGGTTGCAGCTAGTAACGTTAGCAACACATTCAGCTCACCTTTGCTTTTTAGTGTAAAGGAAAGTTACAGTAGTTCAGGACAGAAGTTAATGCACAAAATTTCCTGATCCAAACAAAATTTATTCAAAAAGCAAAATTACTTGAAAATCCAGCATGTTTATGAGTAAATGGAAAGCATTTTATCATTAAGAACTTATATACAGTAAAAAAAAAAAAGATGCCAGTTTGTCTAAAGTGTATAATGCTCAGCACATAGATTGAAAGCTGTTGGTAGTCTAGAAGACAAAATCTATAACTGCAGCCTCTTTGCTGCAGAACAGGGTTTTTTATTCTTTGTTGATCATTGATTTTCCTGATTTAAATCCTTTTCTTTCTGCAGGATTTTTCATATGACGACTCAAAAGTGGAGTTTAACGTGGACGCCCCTAATGGCGTGGTGATGGAGGGCTACTTGTTCAAAAGGGCTAGCAATGCCTTCAAGACCTGGAACAGGTAAGCGCCATGACTAAAACTGAAAACCGTGTTGGATCAGCTTCATTTAAAGGTGGACATTGGTTGCACACAGACCCTGTTTGTTGTGTAAATTTAAAATTAATTGGTGGTTTCACCTCAACACAACTTGATCACTTCCTTATGTAACCATTTGATCAATAAAAACTCAGAGGTGAGGGTTTAGGCGATAGATGATATTTTTATGGTTTGATCCCACAGCCTGTGGCTTATTGTAGGAGTCTCCTAACCCTGTAGATTTCCATGCTGTAAAAGTAGCGTTGTTGTATGTAGAGAGATGGTAGGTTTAGGGGTGTTAATCACATCCATCATGGCGATTCGATTCAGTATCGATTTTCTGACCCAAAGATTCGATTATTTTCGATATTCAAGAATACACCACGATACGAATCGATTCGATTCATTGGTTCATTTTTTTTTTTTTACTTACAGGCTAGACAATTTTTTCACTTTTGAATTTTATCAATGAAAGCTGTAATATCGTTATGCATTTAATTTGAGAAACAACAGCAAATAACAGAGGTAGAAAAGTTGTACTCCGTAATGCCCCTGTGTTATAGATTGTGAAAGGCTTTGCATCAAAAAATAAAATAAAAAAAATAAAACTTCTCTTTTTACTGTTACAGGCGGTGGTTCTCCATTCAGAACAATCAGCTGGTCTATCAGAAGAAGTTGAAGGCAAGTGCTTATTTATTTAACCCTTAGCAAAAGTAGTATACTTCAAGTTAATTTTATTAAGTATAGATGATCATAAGGATAAGTTTAGCAAGTATATTAGGAACCATCTAGTGTTCTTCAAAATATACTCATTTAATATTTTTGGGACTAAATTAAAGCATTCTTGTTACAAAAGGTATACTTAAAGCATACTGGTACATGGTCAAATCAAATATTCAAGTATGCAGCAAGTACACTCATCGTTATACTACTAGTGTAAAAATTTTAGTTTATTGAAGTATATTTGAAGTATAATACACTTGTACATTTCTTATTCCATACTTCAGTCAATATATTTTAAGTATCAGTGCTTTGTGGCATAATTAAGTAAAATTATACAAATACGTTTCTGTATTTAAGTATAAGGTTTAGTAATGGTGTTAAAATCCTTAGTTTTGATTTATATTTATACTTTTTTGTATAAGTTTACTCCTCTATTGTGTTGTTATATATGTTAAATATATATATATATATATAGATGAAAAATACATTATAACAAGGTAAAAATCAAGTAAACAGACTTACCTTTAGTTTATGCCAAGGGACGCCATCAGTTCTCTCTGTAAAAGGTAAAATTTAAAGTTTTGAAGTATTTATTTTTTCTGAAATCTGTGTCTGATGCTGTGGAGAGAAATTCTAATATTCTTTCAGATAAAATATTGAGATGCAAGCAATTGTTTTGTGAGTTGAGGATTAGTGGATCTCGGTTAAGATCCTGGTAAAGATAAAGGGAATATCTGAGCTGTTGGGAATCTTCTGAAATTCATTTTAACTGACGAAAAGCTCATCACTTGTTAGGTAGACGGAAATTTCCTTTTGCAGAAAGAATCAGGTATATGCAGCTGCTGTTTCAGGTAGACAAATATAACACTTTTGTCATTTTTTTGTGAACAGGATGTACTTACGGTGGTAGTAGAGGATCTCCGATTGTGTTCTGTAAAACCATATGAGGACATCGAGAGGAGGTTCTGCTTTGAGGTCGTCTCCCCCTTCAAGTAAGGCATTCACACTGAAATCTCTAAGCTTTGATTTGTTTAAAGATGGCACCATTTAGTGAAAGAATTCCCTAGTTTCTGGCCTGTGCTGGAAACAATTATCTGCCAGGTAAATATCCAAGTTAACATGAGTCAGTAAAAAAAGCTAACTAAAGGTCTTCCTTAGAGCTTTGTAGTATCACATGTCAGACCTCTAGCTGGCCAGCAGCACTGGAAATCCTAGCAGAAAGCTCTCTGCTGCAGGCCAACCTCTGGGGGATTTCGCATTGCCATCCGTAGCTGGAAGTGAATATAAAGAGTTTTTAAGGTTTGTGGTAAAAACTGCAAAGTTTTGCATTTTTACAGGGTTTCTGCAGGTCGTTAAAAACCATTAAAATTATAATTTTTGAAAGTAGGGCCTTAATTGGCATTAAAATTCATTAAATTTGATTATCGTGGCATTTAAAATGCTTTATTAAAAAAAAAGGGAATAAAAACAATTTTGTCAGATATTAATATATTGCGATATGTTTGCGCAGAACTGTCTCTGGTTGATCGTAAAGTCGTATGTTTGGGGAAAAAGCTCGAGGCGGAGAAAAAGTTAGAGAATTGGAAAATGCAATTTTCAATAAAAGTGACTGGAAAATGACGAATTCGGGACATGGCTGCAGCCTGTCCATCGTAAAGATGACAAAAGATTTTGCTGTATTTATATGAGAGTCATGGGTACTTGTTGATGGCATTAGAATACCTGAGTGAAGTTGGCCCCCCCACCTTCTTCAAATCAGACAAAATTAGTGTCAAACGTTTGTGCAGCAAAAATTTTCGTTTGTGCTGCCTTAGATTTGAAGATATTAATGAAAATGTAAAGGTCAAAAGGTCAACTAGCCCCCCCACCTTATTCAAATTAGACAAAATTGGTGTCAAACGTTTGTGCAGCAAAAATTTTCGTTTGTGCCGCTATCGTTTTAAAGATATAAAGAAATATTTCTAGAGGTCATCAAAGGTCAACCAGCCCCCCCCACCTTATTCAGTTCAGACGAAATAGGTGTCAATTAACTCAGCTCCGTTTGAGCTGGTTTGTGCAGCAAAAATTTTCGTTTGTGCTGCTTTGGATTTGAAGATTTGAAGAAAGTGTGTGTGTGGGGGGGGCGGGGGGGCTGGTTGACCTTTGATGACCTCTAGAAACATCTCTTTATATCTTTAAAATGAAAGCGGCACAAACAAAAAGTTTTGCTGCACAAACGTTGCACAAACGTTTGACACCAATTTTGTCTAATTTGAAGAAGGTGGGGGGGCTGGTTGACCTTTTGACCTTTACATTTTCATTAATATCTTCAAAGCCAAAGCGGCACAAACGACAATTTTTGCTGCACAAACCAGCTCAAACGGAGATGAGTTAATTGACACCCATTTCCTCTGATTTGAAGAAGGTGGGGGGGCTGATTGACCTTTGATGAAATATTTCTTTATATCTTTAAAACGATAGCGGCACAAGCAAAACTTTTTGCTGCATAAACGTTTGACATTAATTTTGTCTGATTTGAAGAAGGTGGGGGGGCCAACTTCACTCAGGTCATTAAAATTATTTCTAAGAGCATTAGAAGAGCATTAAAAAGCATTAGATAAGATTTACTCATTCCTGTATAAACCCTGTTTTAACATTTCTAGTTAATGTGGGTTTATAAATTTATTTATAAACTCTTCCGCCATAGTTCATAAAAATGTTTTAGTGCAGCAATAATGATCAGAGCTCACTCTCTGTTCCTCCTAACAATCCGTTCGTCCAGCTTTTATTTTAAACCTTTGGAGTTTAACTCCCTACAGTAGATATTTATTTCTTTATTTATATTCAGAAGCAACAACAGCTTGCATGCAGTGTCTGTCTCCGCAAAAAACTCCTGGATGAGCTTTTCTGACGCTCCAGCTTCCAGCGGCGAAAGTTCGATTTTCTGAACTCTTGACGTCGTCGACTTTGCATGTAAATCAGACGCTTAGATTCCGAAAAACGCACCCAGTCTGAACGCAACAGTTTTTTTGGAAAACATTTGGTTCCTCCATTGGTGTGGCTCCAAGTTTTGTTTATTCAATGTTTTCTTTTTTAACTCTGGAATTGGTTGCTGTCCATATAAAATGATTTTTGACAATATGTTCTCATTTTTTTTACATTTTGTCGTGATGCATAACCATGGCAACCACGGCCACAGTAGCAAGTTGTTTTGTTAGACCCAGGAAGGGCTCCGTATCGTCTCAAAATATGAATTATACTTGCACAACTTCTACTTACAACGTTACGTTTAATTTTCATATCAATAAAAAACTATTTGATTTGAATTGAAGCAAATGAGTGAAATTTTGACCCACTATCTGTTTAAGCATCATACTAATAACCAGCCTTTGTTACCTTCTAGTTGAAATTTCAACACACAACTATTTCCCTTTTTAAATGCGCCAACCAACCAACAGAAGGATTTAAAACTGTCTTGTCCTACAGGAGCTGTATGCTTCAGGCTGAGTCTGAGAAACTACGACAAGCTTGGATTCAAGCAGTTCAAGCTAGCATTGCTTCAGCCTACAAAGAAAGCCCAGACACCTACTACATCGAGGTGAGTCACCATTTGTGGTCATGCAATGAAACTTTTACATGTTGTTTATGAGATTTTACCCTCGTTTATGTTTTAAGGCTGTTAAACACATTACCCTAATTACTTTAATCAGGTACAGTTTGACTCCTCCTGGCTGCCTTTTTGTCTGACGTTCATATTCTGTCCATTTTCAGCACCTGGACAGAACAGCCTCTCCGTCCACCAGCAGCATTGATTCAGCCAGTGAGCCGCGGGAGCGCAGCGCCAGGCCTGAAACGATCCTGCAGCGCATCCAGAGTCTGCCAGGGAATGAGCAGTGCTGCGACTGCAGTCAAGCTGACCCACGCTGGGCCTCGATCAACCTGGGCATCCTGCTGTGCATCGAGTGCTCCGGCATCCACAGGTCAGACACAGAAGAAAACACAGACAGCATCCAACCTGTCTTTACAAGACAAAAAAATGGCTGCAACTATCAAGTCTAACAAATCAAATCTGCAACTAACAAATCAAGTCAATATTTTTATTAATCTAAAAAAAAAAAAATATGTCAATAACCTTTCTAAAAAAAAACATTTTTTGGCATTTAGAAAAGAACAAAACTTTATTGCACATTTTCTTAAGTTCTCCACTAAGTATGTAATCATTCAGCAAGTGGCATACTTTATTGTCTGCTTATGATGGTAACAATTTGATTACTAAATTAATTGATTTACTAATTGCTGATCATTTTGTTTGCAACAACCTGCTGGAATTGCATGTTTTGCTTGCAGTTTGGTTGCTTTTGTTCTGACTTGTTGCATATGCATACTCCCTCCCAAGGCTCATCTTCTCACAGTTGGGATCAGACGTGATCTTGCGTCACAATACACTTTTCTTCCTACTACACAACCGTTGCCTGGATACTAGACACTCATTTGCATTACTATAGGAGTCTGGAATACCACTTCACACTTTTTGAGTAGTTTCCCACAAAAACCAGAATATACGACTAATCTACTTACCTTCCTTTATTCAAATTAGTAGAAAAGAGGAATAAATGCTGCTCTTCTGTCACTAAATTTGCTGTCACCTGCTTCTTCATGGTAAATTATTGAAGGTTTTTGCTAATTTGTATGTAATAAATTATATATAATCTGTTCATTGCACCTTATACTCATTTTATTTTACTTGTACTTTAACCAATGCTGTTTATTTATACATTTTTATATTGCATTTATATTGCATTTAATGTATATATATATATATATATATAT
>NW_015150974.1:616975-617691 GCF_000732505.1 Cyprinodon variegatus | reverse complement strand
GTGGGGGTGGGGGTGGGGTTGTGGTCGCGCACAAAAGCAGATTTGATGGTTGCGGAGGCTATGCATCAAAAGCATAAATTGGCCTTAAAGCCCACTTATTTCATTAAGCCATAAAAAAGGAAAAAATAAACAAATAGTAAGTTCAGGTGTTTTATAAAATATGTGAATCAGGAAATTATCTATATATCAAACTGAACAATTGTTGTTCTCTACTCATAAAAAAAAACACCTTAGATTTTATAATGGAAAAATTTTCTTTTTTTTTTAAAGTATTTATTCAAAAATTCAATGTATAACATGGATGTGTAAACACCTCATTTTATTTCAGTGTTAAATGCTGTTTAAAGTAACAGACTATAATAAAAACATCTCCGGACCTTTATTGCACTGGAAAAAAATCTAAATCTAGATAAGTAATTTTTTCTTAAAATAAGTGCATTTGTTCTTGAATTGAGGAGATAAAAGAGACATTTTGGCCAATTTAGATTTTAAATAAGAAAACACAATTGGATTGTCTTATTTCAAGTGCATATTATCGAATTATCTTATTTTAAAGGTAAAACTACTCATTCAGCTGGCAAACGACCTCATTTATCGAATCAAATCAAGGGTTAATACTAGGGCTGGGTATTTTCGCCAAAGTCCTGAATCAATTCGATTTTGATTCATAGATTTCTAAGGCTACGTTCACACTGCAGCCTGAAGTGACCCAATTC
>NW_015150974.1:611799-614334 GCF_000732505.1 Cyprinodon variegatus | reverse complement strand
AGGGGACATTGGTTGGTGCCTGGCCACCTTTATCAAAATGTCCTAGCTACGCCTCTGGGTGAGGAACGGTTGGATCCAGGGAGCAGGACATCTCTGAAAGCAGCAGCCATCCCTCCCTTTGACAGCCTGTTAGTGGAGCTCCGCTCGGTGTGAACCAGCAAAGATGAACCACAGGAGAACCAACCACCACCACCACCACCACCAGCAGCAGCCATGACCCTCAACTCACTCCAACATCATGTGTCTCACTACAAACTGGACTCAAACACCTCTCTGTTCAAACACCCTCTAAATAAACATTTTAATACCGTTTTATCCTAATAAAGCTTTACATTATCGGTAATATACCAAATAAATAAAGTTGAAATGTGATGCCCCTCACCAGAAGCGATGGAGGCTGCTCCGACCGGAGTCCCCGACCTCGGAGCTTCTTCTTCTCAGGCCGGATGCCGTCGTTCCCTCCGAGAGCGAAAAAAAGAAGAAGAAGAAAAAGGTAACACCAAAGCAGCTGCTTCTGCTTTTGTGGTTTAATATGAGGTCGATACTTTCTCCTCCGCTGTGTCGCTTATATCAGCGGGCTAGGAGCGTCCAGCATCTTGTTTTGTGGCTCCAAATCAAAAGTTTCTCTTCCTGTAGAGGATAGGAAGCTCAAGTCGAAGGGGTTTGCGTCGAGAGGACCATGGCTGAGGGGACGCTAGCGATTACTGGTTGATCTGTCCCTCCCTCTGCGCCAGCTGAGCTGACGCTGCCTCTCTCCTGCCACCATAGCTGAGCTACGGAGCCGCCAGTGTTATCAGTGCCATCTGCCGGTAGCTCTGGGGATAACACGCTCGTCAAACACGACTAAACAGCGACATCTGCTGGACATTATATATTATAATTATTTGTTACCTTTTTGTGAACTTTTTCACATTTTACGCGTTAAAATCAGAAATTTCAGTGATTTTCTGTGGTTTACAAAAAAATAAAAACTGATTAGTAAATATTATTTCAGTTTAATATGGGAAAAAAGTCAGAGTTCTGACTTTAATTTCAGAATTCTGACGTTAATTTCAGAATTCTGACCCTGTTCTCAGAATTCTGTGTTTAATCTCATAATTCTGACTTTTTTCTCAGAATTTTGACTTTAGTCTCGGAATTCAGACTTTTTTTCCTCAGAATTCTGATTTTAATCTCAGAATTCTGACATTTTTCTCAGAATTAAAGTTGGAGAATCTTGTGCAGGATATCTATTAGCTGTGAAAAAATATTTTAATAAAATTTGAAAATAGTATAAATACAGTAAAAACAAAGATTTAAGCAATGTTTGCAACAAAGATGTCATAGATGCAACATTTGCTTTCAGACAGAGATCATGCTGGAGTCAGCAAGGTGTTCTGATGAAAGGAGAGCAGAAGGGAACTATCTGTCACACTCGCCTGAACATAAACTCCCCATAGTGAAGCATGGTGGTGTTATCATTATGCTGTGTGGATACTCCTCATTAGCAGAGAGGGGGAATTTTGTTTATGTTTCATAGAAGGATGGACCGAGATAATTACGGAGAAATACTGTAAGAAAACCTGTCAGAGGTCTTAGAAGACTCGAGGGGCTTGGTTCCAGGTCCAATAGAGTTAGAAAATCCTTTCAAACCACAAGTTTAATTTAAATGCTGTAAAAAAAAAAAAAAAATAAAATAAAAAAAAAAAGTGACATAAAATAAATCAATTCTGCGCTTCCCTGTCTCTCTCTTTGCTCTCACCACTGATTCGGACTAGGGATTTTCCTCTAGAGAACCTACGGTCATATTGATCATAACCGTAACATTGTGTCCACTTTGTAAGTCGCTTTGGATAAAAGCATTTCCTAAATGCATAAATATAAACAGATGGTCAAATGCATAAATGGCAGATTTTAAAGGAGGATGTCATCTCACACCAGCCAAAAAAGCTATTGGGAAAGGAGGTGGAAAAAAAAAAACCAAAAAACGTTTGTTTATATGCTTAAAGGTAATGCCTGTGGTCTAAGAGGCAAAGTAATCCTGTGTGGAATGGTATGGATGAGATTATATCCCTGAATGATGCAGTCAACGACCAGATTGGAGTAAAATTAGGACTTTACTGCAGAACTGCAAGAGAATCATTCTTCACATACGTTAATTTTGTAAAAAGATGAATAGACACATTGTTAATGCAGAAGAGACACACCCCAGAAAGGCCTTAGGGTGTTTGTTCAGTGAATGATGGGCTGTAAGGGTATTAAGTTAGGGGCGTTGAATGCAATCAACGGATTCATATGTTCATCCAGAATGGGACATTTGGATCTCTAAATGTGGTCACACGCTATGCAAATTTTATTTATTTATTTTATTTATTTATCCTTTACTTAACCAGGTAATACCCATTGAGATTTAAAATCTCTTTTGCAAGGGAGACCTGGCAAAGATAGGCATCAAAATTACATCACATCATTACACACGTACAAAGACACACACATAAAAGCCAAATATGCACTTACAATAAAATTTCAATTAAAACATTGACATGTGAGGGAGTC
>NW_015150974.1:600802-611146 GCF_000732505.1 Cyprinodon variegatus | reverse complement strand
CTCCTAAGCTATGGAATAATCAGCCTCTGAGCATAAGACAGGCCTCTTCTCTTGCTGTTTTTAATTCCCTTCTTAAGACTCATCTTTTTTCCTTGGCTTTTGGCACAATTTGAGAGGTTTTACTGTGTTTTATTCTGTTTTTAAGTATTCTACACTCGTTCTTTTTCCTATTTTATAATTTTATTGTATTTTATGATTGTGTACAGCACTTTGGTCCTGTCCGGTGCATAAAGTGCTTCATAAATAAAGTTGGTATGGTACATAAACAATAGGTGGGCTGATATGATCTGCAGACATTGTCCTACTTACCTGTATAATTCACTTACATTATGTGGAATAAAGAAAATAATCACAAAGAAATAAGTTACATAATAAAAAAACATGATTACCACCAATGTAAAATTGCATCCTGGCACATGGATGTTACATATGGATAAATTAAGTCAATAGTGTTAGAACCAATTAAATTCTATTCACTTTATTTCTATAGCGTCAATTCACAACACATGTCATCTCTTTACAGTTCAACCAGATCATCCAGTTAAATTGATTCAAAGTTTTCTATCTAAGGAAAACCAGCTGATTGCATCGACTCATTGACTCGAAGGCAATCCCTCACACGAAGCATGCTTGTAGCGACAGTGGAGAGGAAAAACTCCCTTTGAACTGGAAGAAACCTCCAGCAGATCCAGGCTCGGTGTGAGCAGCCATCTGCTGAAGCTGCTGGGGTTCAAGTCAGAAGCACAGTGGCTGCAGAGTGAAGAGGTTTTTGATTTTTGGCTCTGATCCCTTGCAGAAACAATGCCTTTAAAGTCACATTTTCATCATGCATGGATTCCATTTGCTACCTCCCTCTTAAAGAAGCTTGTCTTTGTCCTGGGCATCTCCGAGTTGTTCTGTGACCTATTCTAGGTGTTCTTATCAAATTCTGGAGATATGCATTAGGCAATGCAACCCTGGAATTTATTAGGCAAGTAGATAAATTAGACAGATTGATCTAGATATGCCTATCTGAGTAAAAAGTGATGCTTCATTTGTGCAAAGCAGAATCCTGTTTTTCTATAGCTTTCACAGCGAACTGAGTGAAACATTGCCTCTGCTGTCTCACCTTCTCAAACCCTCCCTCCAATTTCCTCTCACATCCCCGTAAGCCGAAATACCACCACCTTCAAATTTCTCACAAACATTAAGACATTCACTGTGTTCTGGGAAGCAGCCAGGATCCAGGTTGGGGGAAAAAAGGACAGCAAACACAGGGCTGCTGACGCTCAGACTCAGTTCTGCCGGGCAGAGGGAGCGGGGGCCCCGTATGAAGCCCCCCCCCTAATAAACTCTGATTTGTTTGGATATGAGAGGTTTGGCTGGAAATTAGTTCTGCAGCTCAGCTGTTTTCTGTCACTTTTCCTCCGGGAAGATCAATATTTTTCTTGAACCCTGTCCATGTGTTTCTACTAATACTTCACACCATTAGAACTGGGTTTGTATCCATCTCTGACCAATAGTCCACCTTCAAATTAATCTTAGCTGCAGTGTGTAATGAAACACAAGGCAATCCTAAAAACAAAACCTATTAAAGGCTTCTCACTTTAGCATTCTCTGTTAAACGACAAAAAAAAGAATAAAATGGTGTATGATGAAAAAATAATCCTTCAGGTGATTTCTGGTCTGCTGTTTTTATTCTCAGACCTGAAAGTCCCTCTCTCCCACCCCTGATGAGTACTCAGGGTTGCTCCCGGCTCTCCTGCCCACCTCTAATCCATGCCTCACTCATCTCGGTCCCTCCTGCTTTTCTTTCACCGCTGGTTTCACTGAACACATCAGACAACGAGTTAAAAATGTCCTGGACGTTTGCAACGCTCCTGACTCTCCTTGCAGTGCTGCTTGCATTGAACTGTGAGTCTAATGCTTTCATATGCATCTATATATGAAATGTTATGTACTATTAACTGTTTTAAGTACTGCACTCTTTGTTTTTGATTTTACTTTTCTCATTTTTGTCTCCAAACTCAGTGTCTCCCGAGGCTGAATCTGCAGCTGTGGGCAGCAACACAGGAAGTGTAAAAAGTCCAGCAGGTGTGGAGCACATATTTAACTGCTGTGCATCATATTGTTTTATCCCTCAGCTCTAAAAAATAAACCCAACCTGCTCCCCCCACAGGTCCGCTGAGGGGGATCTTCATGAAAGAAACCGATGCCTCCAGTTTCTTCAGAAAACGCAGCAAACGGGGCATAAAATCCCAGCATGAGATCAACGGTGAGTTTATGGAGGATTGAACGATGTGGTTTGATCAGAGATGCTGTGGCTGTTACTGCGTTCAAGTGGTTAAGGTGGCAATCTGTGTGTTACCATGAAGAAGAACAGCTTTACAGGGGAGGAACTCAAACCTGCACAACTGTTTACCCAGTTAAATATATTCTAAATTCAATGCAGTTTAGAGACCAGATAAAAGTCCTGCACTAGAACGTTTTCTAAACACAAATTTTTACTCTTAAAAACATTCATTATATCTTGAAATGTGTGCAATAACCACTGGGCTATACTGTTCTCAACATATCAGAATCCTTTGCATACTGAACTACAATATACTGTATGCTTTGTGCATTAGATGCACATTTTGGGGTGAATTAGGAATATTAGATATTATGCAAAAAGAAAATATCTGCAGCATCCATAAGACCTGAAACTTAACGTAAAGGTATGTCTGATATTTTGCTTAATTTCTAAGAAGAGAGGAGAAATCATCAACTCATAATAAATTTAGATATTGATTTAAATCTCTAGTAATATAAGAAACAGGCTCCTGTGCAATGCAAAAAATGGAAATCTAAATAAGTAATTTTTGCTCAAATTAAGTGCATTTTTTCATGAATTGAGGAGGTAAGTGAGACACTTTGCCAATGGAACAAGACAATTTACATTTAAAATAAGAAAAAAGAATATTGCTTTTTCTTATTTCAAGTGTATATTATCTAATTATCTTATTTTAGGAGTAAAAATACTCATTCCATTGGCAGATCATCTTATTTGGCTGCTCAAATTAAGGGTAAATACACTTAATTTAAGACATCTTTTACTTAATTCTAGATGTTTTTTGCAGTGTGATGCTTGCGATGTTCTGCCCGTTTCGGACCCTATTTTCTGGACTTTGACCGACTGCAGACCATAGAAGTGTTCGTCTGCTGCAGCAGGAGTCACAGGACAGCATGGTGCTCCCAGAGCCACACCACTACAAGCAGCCACTCACTGTATAGTGATTGACGGTTGCAGGATAGGGCAGGGATTGATGCTGTGTAACATGTTGTGCTTCTGCCAACAAGGTGAAATTTTCTGCAGGTTAAAGAGCAAGAAAAGCAAAGCTGGGAACGGAGAGTTCTGAGTGGGTAGGTGGGAGACGTATGAGGAATGTGCAGCCATGTTAGCAGAGAGGGGTCAGAAAAATATTATATAGACGAAACAAACAGGCTGCTTAGAGACAAACAGGCTTTTAAAATCTTTACTGCATTCCATAAAAAAAAAAAAAACATTAATACTAATTATATTATTGATGATAAAAGCCTAAATCTGTAAATGTTCTGATTTATTTCTATCTGACATCTCTGAATGTGCTGCAGCTCCCAGTGAAAGCACAAATGTGAGCACTGAAGTCTGAGCAGGTCAGGGGTCGTGACCTTTCTTTGAAAAGGTTGGCGCTGCAATCCTAAACTCAAAGCCGATGTCTTTACTGATATCGCAGACGGTGTGGAAGTTACACCGACAGACGGAAATACAATCCTGTGAAAAAAAAAGAAAAGGTTTCCTCTATTTTCCTTTTTGACAATTTAACTTTAGACATCAACAAATAGGATTCAATATAAAACAGAAAAAAACAGGAAAAGGTTTAATAGAACCTGATTAGGTGAAAAAGAAAAAAAGATCCAAAAACTAACAATCAGGACCTTCTCTAAAATAAAATATGGGTGATTAATTAATAGACCTATATCAGTCTAGATCCAATAACTATAGGCAAATCAAAAAGCTTAACAAAAAATAATAAAATAATGTATTTTCACTGGAAAAATTATAGAAATAAGTAAAAATTTCTTAAATTAAGTGTATTTACCCTTGATTTGAGTAGGTAAATTAGATACTTTGCCAATGGAATGAGTATTTTCAATCTTAAAATAAGATAATTTGATAATATGCCCTAGAAATAAAACAATCCAATTGTGTTTTCTTATTTTAAATCTAAATTGTCTTGTTCCATTGGCAAAATGACTCTTTCATCTCCTCAATTCAAGAACAAATTCACTTATGTTAAGAATAAATTGACTTATTTAGATTTCGATTTTTTTCCAGTGTTATAATAGGATAATTTACAGTTACTGAAGTACATTAACAATAGTTGGGTTTCTTTTTCACAATCCTAACTTTATTTGACTAGATAATATTGAAAAAAATAAGTAAATTTTTAATCATCTTATTTATTGTCATAAATTGTCATAATTAACATTAAAATGGCCTGAAAACATCACCCTGCATGTAAATGTACAGAGATCATCCCCTTCTTTACTATTTTCCAATTTTGTTACAATCAGAAAATTCAAAGCATCTAACGGCCATTTTAAAACACAAATCAGTGCATATTAGCTTAATGAGAATAGAATAATTAAAAGTCTAATAATTAATTTAAAAATTCAAGTCTAGTAAACATGTGAAATGAATTTGTATTCAACTCTATCAACACTAAACAGCTTAATTTCCCCTTCAGCAGATCAAAAATGTAACATTTGATCTCAAATGTTCAGAGCATATTTGCTGTGGTTCCAGTGTATCTTCTAGGACTACAACTTTTGTTTAATTTGTTTATTTATTTTTACTATTTTTTTCCATGAAAATAAGATTTGCGGTAAGCATTAAATGTGGTTCCACCTCCTGAGGCACCTACTGTACATGCCTGTGAACTTTTGCAACATTAATTTGTTGTATTTCTGAGGGAAATGTTTCCCTTTGACATCCTTCACAGAGAAGAATTTCCTAAAAGTCGCATTTAATCTGATGCTTTGTCTTATTTGAAAAAGAAAAAAATATGCTTTTGCACCTTGTCTCATTGAACAACAGGCTGTTACTAAAAAAAAAAAAAAAACGACACAGCCCTTGAATCTAAAATACAGGTAACATTTAACCTGTCATGATTTTGGACTGTGGAGTACCCAGAGATAACCCATACATGCAAGGAGAGAACATGCAAACTCCATGCTGAAAGACGCCAGGCCAGGAACCAAACCCAGAACCTTCTTTCTGCAAGGCAACAGTGCTACAAACTGCACCACCGTGCAGCCCAACTGCCTATTTGGTTAATTTCTTCCATGATGTGTTTGCAGCTGAGCAAATGCAAGTTTTGGCTGCAGACGAGCGAAGGAGGGAGTTTCATGAGGACAAGAGGAGTAAATTTGAGAGCTACGCTGAGGAGGATAATGATGGTATGTGAAGCCTGCAGAAAAGAGGAAAAATGGGGAATTTAGACATTTTTTTCAGCTTATCTTTCTTATCCTGATCTCTTCAGAGCAAAATGAGAGAACAAGAGAGAGCACCGAGCAGTGGAGGGAGTTCCACCATGATGGGATGAGTCCGCCCTATGAGTACAACCGTCACACTGTCTGAGAACCGAACAGGAAGAGACCTCAACAGCTGCCAAACCTGGAGAAATAAAGCTTCAGTAAATATGCTTTGCTCTCCTGAAAACATGAATTGTATTAGTCTGAGGATATGAAACAAACGTCTTCTCCAGTTTTAAATGCAGTTTTCCTTTTACAGTTTAATTATATTCATGTAAGGATTGATCAAACCAGATCGGACCATTAATATAGATATTTGTATTATCAAATATGTTAGATATTAATCAGATTGTTTAATAATGCCAGAAAGTATTCAAAAGAGTAAAACCCAAATTAATTTGAATTAATAGTATTTTTAACTGTGTTCAAATTTGATCTATGACAGTAAAATAAACCTATCCATAAATATCTTATCATTTATTTATCATGGTATTGGACTCTAAACCATGACACTACCACCTTCATGCCTCCAGATGACATTTTAGGCATCTTATTAGCATGAATCAAGTGTTTTACACAAATGATTGCATAGTATAATATACAAACAGGATTATGTTATTTTTCTCAGCTAATGGCAGGGGTTAAAGGTATATTGGAGGATTTTTGCAATATTTTTAAAAGACCCGCCCTCTCCTCTTTAAAAAAAAATGCACATGCACAACCCTGTACATGCTCCTGAGAGGAACCGTCTATTAAACGCGTGCGAGAGCGTGCACTAGCCCGTTTCTCCTCGTGCACCCCCTGTTGAAAAGGACCAGTTGATGATCCAGCCGGATAAAGAACATCCTCAACTATTCCTTTAATACTCCGTACTCTGTAGCATAGTTTACATTAAACGTAAAGCTGAAAGTTATTCTAAACTAGCAAATCGTGCCTCTGTTGCCTCAGTTCTCTTTTTTAGCACATAGTTTAAGCTTTTACTTTATTGTATGAATGCGTCATATCTGTTAAAAAGCTCCACTGTATTTGCCTTTCAGTTGTGTGCAAATTGTAGCTTACTTTCCTTTAAAGAGCATAAAACACAGCGGATATTAGAAAACACATTGCTGTTAAAATGGTAGGATTTTTTCATATTAAAACGAGAGCTTTAAAATCATTTCAGAGCTTTTTCCATCTGTTGGAAAAATAAATAAAGATTAAATACTGTGGTTGTTGAGGGGGCAGTAGATGAGTGGATTAATATCTTTTTTTTTTTTTGTATTTTATATACTCTAATAATCCCAGTGGGAAATTACTTCTCTGCATTTAACCCATCCCCTTGTGGAGCAGTGTGGGGTTAAGGGTCTTGCTCAGGGACCCAGTGTGGCAGTCTGTGGGAGATCGAACTCACAAACTCAGGATTCAAAGCCCAATGCCCTAACCACTAGGCCGCCACTACCCTACTCATATTTGGAAATATACTTTGGCTAAAAACTAAACAAAAAAACAAAACATGACACTGCCACCACTGTGCTTCACAATGCACGTCACATGGGTATTAATTCATAGTTGTTTTGTCTCCAGCTGAGTTCTAAAGGACAGAATTCTTATTAAAGGTGGAAAAACATCTGAAATAACTTATTATACAATGTTTAAAGGGGATTTTATACTTCATATATCCTACGTATAACTCAGAATAACCTCCCCCGACTTAGCTATAGATTACAATTCTGCAATATACTCCTTTATGTCAACTTAAAAGCTTTCACTGCTTTGCTTTTGCTTTATTGTGAAAGTCTATGCAACATATTAAAAAATAAACACAAAAGACTTTTGAATGTTGTAGAGTTTTTTTTGTATTTACAGTAAGCAGACTTCCAAAATCTTTGATATTCACCACGTTTGTCGATGATTAAAAGTTAGAAAACCTTAGATAATGGCCATGCACTTGTTTCTTTTCTACATTTTTTTTTTTTTTAATCTTGAAATTTCACATTCATGTTGAGCGATTAAAAGTTAAGTCAGAGAAAGCACAGAGAAAATATAAAGATAGACCCCTTTTTTTTCTCTGTGAGAGACCAGTCTTTAGAGAGCGACAGAGCAGGAGGGGGAAGAAAAAAAAAAATAGTTTCTGCTAAATTCAACAGGCTGGTATGAAAGCACAGTGATTAAACACAGAAGGGCTGAACTGTTCTCAGAACAACCACTTCAGGAGCGGAAGCAGAGCACGATACTTCAACTTCACCACTGTACACTCATCTGACTCTGAAGCTTAACCAGAATACCGTCACATCTGTACGTCATTGCAGTCAGAATAACTGGTAGTTCTCCACATTTATTCAAGGTTTACCAATAAGAAACATAGTGTCAGGAAGTAAACATCTATCCCTGTGGCACAAGGGGACAAAAAGCTGTATTTGGGTGTTTCTTTTTTATTTTTTTTAACATATATAATCTTTTTTAATACGTTGGACGAGTCAGTTGTGATTGATCGCACAGAGGCGTTTGGTTAGATTCAAGCACATCCCTGCAGATCCCTGAGAACTCATAAAGCGCCCTCCTGTGGACAAAAGAGGACCTTACAGTCACATCAAAACCTGTTGAGTAAAACAACACTTAAAAAGTCACATCTATTAGATATGGTGCTAATGTGGCAATAACTGCAAGTCCAGTTTTAATAAACATTTACACATCTCAGCAAATTATATTCTTACAAAAAGTCATAAGAAAATAAATATTCCAATTGATGATCAATCGTTTGCACGCTCTCCCTCTATGATCACAGCCGTAACCGATGCACGTTGTCCTGCTCTGATTGGTAGCATACTAAAGAAACAAAGACACAACACTGACAGCGTACTGTTGGAAGTTATGATGCCGTGAGCCGTCACAGCGAACACCACAGCGGGTTGGACGGGGGGGGCCCCCCCATAACTGCAGGAAGTTCAAAGTGCAGATGATGGCACGAGTATTAACCACAGCTTGAAGCTTTACGTTTCACCTGCATAACATGACTCTACAGAACGGATCCAGGAAGGATATTTACACAAGGCATTTAGAGGAACAACCTTTTACGATCGAGACAAGCGGCGGCTTCTAGAGGGTTCAGTTCAGCTTAGTCCTGTTCCACCCACAGCGGCCGCCTGGTCCGTCTGCCAGACAAAACCGTTCGTCTCCACACAACAGCAGCTTCAGGTGAGTCTTCCCTTCCTCTGAACCTCCGGGTCTGTGTAACGATGTGAAGGGAAGCGGTGGGTGACGCACTGAGCCGTGCTAAATGAGGCTGAGCCAACGCTCCTTAAATTCCTCCCCCAAGGATTGGCATTAACAGATGGGAGGCAGCGGGATGGGCAAACTGGGCAACCACGTCGCGTCGTGAGACCTCCAGCTGTGGTCTCAAAGCTCGGTGGTCTCCCAGCTCACCTCCCGCGGAACCTGGCGTCATTTAGTCCCAGTGTGGATGACCGTGACGGTGGAGGGGCGCGGCCGAGCCGGTTCAGCCGCCACCTGGGGATCCTCCAGGGCTACAGGAACATCTGAGTCCTTGTTGTGCACTTTAACAACAGATGGAAGAGGAGCTATGGGAGGACCTGTGAGGGACATTGCATGAATTAGGAACAAAAATCAATTCTTCTGACTTTAATTAACAGTTTATTTCTGGTTTCTTAAATTGTCCTGTAATGATTAATTTCCCCAAGCAGAGGGTTTTATTTCCCCTATTGATTCAGGAATGCCAGAAGGTATTCTTTAGCAGGGCTGTGGCTACTTTTAGTTCTGCATTACGGTTTGGGTTTAGCTACTTTTTTATGTGCAAGAAACAAATCCCCACAGCATTCTGCTGCCACCGCCGTGTTTCGCAGAAAAGAAGACTCAAACTCACTGCGGATCCAGACATTTGAATTGAGAAAGCTTCCTGGAGAGGTAGCGAAACGTCTTCAAATCTTGGAAATCTTTTTTTTTTTGAATTTTTACGGAACGCGGAAAAGAAGGTGTAAGCAGCATACAGGATGTATTCCCAATGTAGAGAACTATAAACTATACAATTTGCTTTTAAGAGTTTTAATATTTACTGTTTTGTCAACAAAGTTTCTTTTTTTTTTTCTTTTTAACTCCTAAACATAAAATTATATATATTTATTTTATATTCAGCTTATTTACTTGATCTTTGATTTTCCACCAGCATTCTGTCAGATGAGCATACCCATAGTCAATACCTGTTCAGTTTATCCCTTTAGTTTTGTACAAAAAAATAAACTTTATCTACCTCAATGGACATGTATCCCTGTAGTCTTGTACAATAAAACAATTTAATTACTTACTTTTTGGTGTTTTTTGAAGCGTATTGCGATCTGACCTTAAATTTTTTTTTTTACATGGCTAAAAGGACGCACACCCATGGAGGTAGTTTAAAGCCTATTTTTCCTACAAATGTAAAGGGATTCATATCTTCAGGTAACACAGAGTGTCAGACTTAATAATATTACTTTAGCGATAGTTTCAAGGTGTTGCTTCATTGTATGTCTCGTACCATGTATTTCGGTTGTGCTGTTCTTTTTTCATCTGGTTACAGGTGATGAAGCAGACTGAAAATGTTTTGTCATTGTCTTCTTTCTATCTCTTCCTTCTTTCATATTTTCTCTTTTTTTAATCTTTTTTCCTTTTTTTCTTCTGTTTTTCTGCTCTATTTACATTGCAGTGTCCATATAAACTGTAAAACTCCCTGCATAATTATAATAAAGAAATTTATATGCATGAAACAAGTGGAGCAGTATGGCAATTGCCGTACTGTTATACTTGTGAAAGTAAAATCTGTTGGGCTCTTTTTGGCAT
>NW_015150974.1:596092-599958 GCF_000732505.1 Cyprinodon variegatus | reverse complement strand
GTTGTGAATTTGGCGCTATATAAATAAACTGAATTGAATTGAATTAATAATTGGACAGCCAGAAGTTCCTTAAAGAAGATTTTTTTTTTACAAAAATAAACCAGGTGAAACTAAAACTTTTCCACTTAAGGAGTTCTGGATAGAGCACATTAACAGATGAAAAACTTTTTATCTTAAATGCATATATTTTTATAATACATATATTTTTTACAATTTTGATATAATTACTGCTCTAAGTGGGTGGCTCTGTCAGCTAAAGGCATATTTTAGAGTCTATGCTCCAGTTAACAATTAATTGATTCCTAAATTAGTTGTTGATTATTTCAATAATCGATTAATCCGACTAATTGCTTCAGCCCTAGTACCTAGATTCCTAAAAAATGCTTTTAAGAAGCAGCATGTAGCGCAGGATGCTCCAGCACGTCAGTCTGGGAGCTAAAGATCTTGAATTGAAACTTAATACATTTCAAAGAAGACAGTCAAAATAGCTGCAGTGGCTCCATATCAAACACTAAACACTGAAAACAAACCCCAGCAACATTTTGTTCTATGATATATGGAACAGTCAATCTCATAAATGCCTTGAATATTACAAAAACGGTAAAATAAGTCGATCTATCATGCTTCTTCACTTTAACAAGCATTAATCATATTATTGGACTGGGCAGCAGGGCTGATAAAAACGTCTGTTTTGATCACAGCTGGTATCATCAGAGTCACTTACAGTCCTTCAGGGAGAGCGGCGCGCAGTCCACAGATTGGCTCTTGGCGGGGCCTCGGCTCTGAGGGCCCGGCGCAGAGTTGGAGCTTTGGATGCTGCTGCCGAAGCTGGTACCGAGCTGCAGGCGCCTCATGTGTCGGATCACAGCCGTCGCATTAAACGCTTGCTGGACAGAGAGATAAAAAAAAATAATAATACAAAACAATATGCTTCTTTTTCTGGTAAAAAGTGCTTTTATTGCAAGTTTCACGTACCCTCCATTTGCTTTTGGCAAAGTTTTTGCGCATCTGCCTGCTGACGGATTCATGTATGTTCTTACGCAGAGCGGTGTCTCCGGCAATCCTGAAGAACAAAGGCAGTCAGAGTTCACTAGCACCATAACATTGTGCACAGATGATTGATCGAAAATTTGTGCGCAGAATCATCCCCGTGTTGTTTCCATATTCCCTCCATGCATTTATTTTCATTCAGCTACAGCACTATTTGTGTGATGGGCTGCTGTTTCTACAGGATTCCTTCTCACATTCATCATCTCTTTATGAAACCCCTTGAATGAAAACCATTTCTCTTAATTATGGCCTCCGTTCTCGCTGTCACGCACCACATTAGGAGGTCCACCTGCCCACGACCCAAAACGCCCGTCGCTTCCTAACAGGTTTACTGCCCCCTCAATGGGGGCTCACACTGCCTCAGCCTCATTAGGACTGATGCAGACATGGAAAGACATCTCTGTTGTTCGTTAAGGCATCAAGATTCACAAGGATCCTTGAGGAGTTAAGCCACTAATTGGCGGGCTTCAATTCAGAAAATTTTCTCCCAGAGAGCTAGAGATGACCGGCTGAGGTAGGCGCGTTGCTGGGAGCCATGATGACAGATGACTGTGGGAGGACAAGCTCTCCCAACACATGCGTAAGCCTGGCAATCTGCGTCACAACGCCATGAATCGGGGTGTGTGTGTCTGTGTGTGTGTGAGTGGTTCGCAGTGATTGTATTACTGCGGCGCAGCGTGGCGGCAGAGTTCCTCACCAGGGGTGCTCAAGAGCCTGGTCGCATGTGAATCTCTTTTCAGGGTCCTTCTCCATCAAGCAGCTGATGAAGTCTTTGGCTGCAGAGAGGAGAAGAAAAAGGTCAAGTGCACATCAAGCTGAGGATGGGTCTCCACCTTCCAGCAGTCAAGGGTTTATATCAACATTGGGATGCTGGAAAAAAAAACTTAAACTGATAGAAAATGGCCCATTCTGTCACTGGAACCCATAAACTTTAAAATAAACAGAAATAAATGCTTTAAATACTCCGCTCCATGTATTTGCATTTTAGTTTTTGAATCCAATAACTGAAATGATCTAATTCACTGTCTGTAACAGGCTGCAGCGTTCACAGCTCAGAATTTTGCAACATCTAAAAAAAAAAATCTATGGCAGACGGATTTAGTCAGACGTCAGATTATGATTGCAAAATACAAGGTCGATACAGACAGGATGGGGATATTGGAGAGAAACAAATATCTGCAGTTCAGACCTTTGGAAACGTAAAGATCTGAGATTATTTTTCTTTGTTTTAAGACATAAAAAATATGTTGATATTGTTTGTTAGGTTTGTAGGTGTTTTTCTTTCAGATTAGAATACAATTAGAATTCTAATTATATTGTATATCTATATTATACAGAATATAATCAGAATAAAAGTACACAAAAAAAATGTTTTTAAATTGTGCATATTGCAGATTGTGTTTACAGTTTCCTCTAATCTCTGATCCATATCCATTTATGATAATTCCAGGCAGAGATCAGCTGCACTGTGAATCACAACAGGAAACAGTCATGACTCCTTCTTCTCTTCTTCCTCTTGCACTTCAGCCGGGCTGAACAAATATGCAGGAACTACAGCTGCGATTATATTCTGCATTCCATAAATTATTTAGATGATTGACAAACCATTGCATGCATTCATAAAGTGCTGCTGATTAAAACAATTCTCTGGTTAACATTTGCTTAAATTACTTATATTTTTCCTGGTAATGTGTGCCGATAATTGGTGCTTGTCTGATTCTTTTGAATCCCGTTCGGATCTAACTGATCATTAGACGTGCTTTTATTGTCTGAATCACCAGCCAGATTTATAGGTTGTTGTTTTTTTTTTTAATCAACAATTGACGTATTTGCAAGATTTGGTGACTGAAGACGATGACTAAAATGTCAGGATCATAATTAAAAGAATAAACGTCATTGATAAAAACAGGGAGCTTTGTTAGTACATGAAGGGGAACCCTTAACCTTTACAAAAAAAGTCAAGATTTTGTGTCATTTGGAGGAAAAGTGGTGCTACTATAAAGTGGGCTATGAGCTGAAGAATAATTATTCATCTGTTTTATAAGTCAGGTATTTTTTTTTCACTTTGACATTTTGCATTTTTGCAGCTCTGCTTGTTTTTCAGCTAGCTTTTTGCTAAACATTTGCTCCCCACAAGGACTCACTTTGTTCCAGCCATATTGATGTTTTCCAACTATTTGTTGAGGGTAAACTAACCGAAAGGGCACCAGAACCAAACTAAATAGTTAAAATCATATAAAATACACCCCACATTTTAATATTTATGGTACAATGAACATACATGGAGACAGATTGAAGACGAAAAGAGATGAAATACAAACACTAGGGCATAAAACAATGTTCTTTTTTCAAAGTCTTTGTTTTTAATAGATTTTTAACATGCATAGTTTTAATCATTGATCATTTTAGCTATTTGGTATAGAAAAATAAAAAAAGATCTAATAGGAGTTTGCAGAGTCTCTCTTTATTGATTCCTATCTTAGCTGTTATTACATGCGCAGCCATTTAGTGGATTATCAGACAGAGGAGAGCTATTAATATGCAATAACGTGCGGTCTAGGCAGTGGGGTCATGCTTAACAGTGAAAATGCAAATAGATGTACCGTATATTCTTTTTGTAAGGTCAGTAAACTGTTTCAGGTCCTAATTAGAAGTCTGAAGTAAGCTAAAATAATTTTAAATCTGAACAAATCAGGATCATCTGTGGTTGTCCTCAATGTTCCATTCTGGAGACACTTTTATTTAATTTGATTTTATGTATACACATGTTGATTTTATGTAGCCTGACGTAGTCCTACTCAATTCTAGTCAGAATA
>NW_015150974.1:593496-594932 GCF_000732505.1 Cyprinodon variegatus | reverse complement strand
AATCATGACAGCAGGCAAGATAGAGGAGAGCAGGAGGCGGGGTTACCAATCTACTTGCTCTGGAGAGCAGAGTTCGCTGCTTTTAGATGTTGTTTCCAAAGTCTCCAGTAAGAGAAAAAAGTCACTAGATTTGGCGCTAGGCGCTTTTTTAAAATAAAAGTACTAGAGGGGTCTGAAAAGTCACTAAATACAGCGACAAAAGTGCTAAGTTGGAAACACTTCTCTTTGCACCGTTTGTTTTCAAATGATTTGCTGCTGCTTGTTTGGACGTTTCTGCACATGCGCAGAAAATGGACTAATCCAATGTGGTGGACGCTGATAAAGGGGCTTCCCGAGACACACCTAATATTATAAGCATTCTGATGGAATTTTAACTAAAGGATTTTTTTTTATCAAAACATAATTAATGTGCACAAATGAGGAATAGTTGTATTACCATACATGTAAAAGGAGTTTTTTGGGGCTCCCAGGAACATGGGGCTCTAGGTCACTGCCTAGTTTTGCCTAATAGTACATCAGCTCCTGTGTATGCTGATGAGATACGAATTTATATTTCTGGACTACCACTTGATGTAAATTAGAAGATGGTTCAGTAAATCCTGCAGTTCAACACAGAAGTCACTGCTTTTTGTTCCACAATGCAAAAAATGTAGACTCAGAAAGCTGAAAACCATAAAGGAGGTGAAAGATAACAAGACTAATACTAAATAAGTCTAGTAACACTGTGATAATACCTCCAGCTAATGCATACATTTATTTTAGGGAGTTAGGATATTGTAATACTTTCTGCAGTAAATAAAAAACACAGGTGGTTGCAGCTCATCTAACATTTCCTGATCAAAACCAGGAAAATGGATAATTTTAAACCAATGATTACATTTTTGCATTGATATAATTAGCAACCCTTTTATTTATCATCAAAATGAGCAGATATAAAGAGGCAGAGGCAGTGTGCAGCGTTCTGAAGTCCAGCCCAAATCCTAATAATGCTGAATCCTTTCAATCATAAAAACAACTTTAGATAATAGTATAAAACAGATAAATTCAGGTTTTCTACAAAGTGAAAATATAATTTATATAAATTCCACCTTCTCTGTGGTTTCATGTTTTTTTATGTTGCATTTTGATTTCATCTTTCCTTTTATTAGAAGCTCAATATTTTCTTCTTTGATGCACGTCTGGTTTTAATTTGATTTTCTTATCTCTCTTGCTTATTTCCACATGAGACACTTTAAATTGCCTTGTGTCTTTCATATCATGCAGGCGAGCTGCTCAAAGAGAAGTTTTGTCCTCTTTTAAGTCAATGATTTACACCCTTTGAATGTATTATTTTGGCTTCACTCAAGAGATCTCTTTTCCTTTTTTAACTAAGGTTAGCTAAAAGGGAGTTTTTCCTCTCCACTGTCGCTACAAGCATGCTTAGTGTGAGGGATTGC
>NW_015150974.1:584120-591878 GCF_000732505.1 Cyprinodon variegatus | reverse complement strand
TAGAGACATATTGCAGCACTAAGTTACCATGGTAGCTGTTGAACTGTGTCCCCTCATTATTTCACTTTTTTGCCTTGTTACACAGCTTTAAACTCAAGGTTGTTAACTTGAGCAGAGTTATGCAACCACAGATTCTTTGTTCACCCTTTATTTCAGACACAGTGGTATAATAAACAAGCACAAAGTCAGCTCACCAGAGTCTGAGATGTCATCCCAGTACGGCGCGTCAAACTCATAATCTGCCTTGAGAATTTGCTCAAACAGCTTCGAATCGTTCTCGTCGTAGAACGGAGGATAGCCACAGAGCCTGGGGAGAACACAACGGTGGGCATGAGGGGTTATTATCCGGCTGATGTTAGATTCTTTAACCTGAATCTGAAACGTTCTGCTGGGCCCTAATCTCATTTACTGGGAGTTGGATTATTCCTTTTTTTATGTATGTAGTGAAACAGAAGATGTCTCACAGGGATTATGAAAAAAAAAACAATCAATGGTTTATATAGAAACCTTGGATTTTAGCTGGAGCTTAATATAAGATGTTTAATTTTGTTTTTGTTCTATGAAAATAAAACTATTTTCTACAAACAGATGGGGAAAAAGTATGCAACATAGTTTGCATTTTGGAAAATGCTGTCTTTGATTGCTTCATAAGAAAAACTAATAAATACTAAACAAAGAGTAAATAGGAGTTAATTACCAGTACTCACAAAATATAAGCAATGACCCCAATGGACCAGCAGTCCACAGCTTTACTGTAGGGTTTCTGTGCCAGAACCTCAGGAGCTGAAACAATCAAACATTTTATTGATTAGAAATACTATCACCTACACAGAGGAGCCATTTCCAGAAAAAAAAGAGGCTGGTGAAAAATGTGAGGACAGTTTCTGGTGTTACCCTCTGACCACAGGTAGATGATTAAACTGACTTCAGTTCAGGCAAGCCAGTCATGTGCGAAAAAGATCAATTTCAGTCGAACTCATAAATATGAGGGCTGCATCCTTATGAGACCGACCTGAAGCTAAGGACACAATCCTCATATTTCTATGCTGAACAGAGGTCCCCTCTCTCAGGGAACATTGGCTACATTACAAAATGAAAACCACAAACTTCAATATGTTTTATTGTTTTTTGTGACAGACCAAAAAAATTATTGATAATACTAATAAAAATTATTGTGACATAGAAGAAAATGCATATAACAGTGCATTTAGCCTCCTAGAGTTATGCCTTATAATGCTTAATTTTCTTGTAATGTGTTTTACTGAAATGCGTTTTTTTCCTTTGGAAATGTTATAAATCTCAGATTTTGAAACTTGTTTTTTTAATGTCTCAATTATCATTTGACTCAGCTGTTTTCTGCTCTTATTTTCCAGACACCAAATCTCTCTTAGATAAGAACGATTGTGTGGCTGGTTATACTCCTGCAGCAGTGTGTCGCAGTGAGCTTGACACAGACATTTTTTATTTATGCTTAATATTGAAGCGTGGTCTGCGCTATACACTGTGGGTCTAGATACGGCCGAGGCGGCGAAGAAGTGGGGGCGAGTTTGTCCGACAACGGAGGGACATGACGGCCAAAAAGAGCGAAGATCCAGTTGAAAAAAGGGTACCAGCGTTCTCGCGCACCTCGCTCTTCTAGCTGGAGTTGTTTTCTGCAATTTCGGTTATAAAAAACAAAACAAGCCGACCTCCTGTCTGCGGCACTGTCTGCGCTAAGGATGGGACTTCCCATGCTAATGGCTTGGATTTATTAGCAAACATTGCCCCCCTGTGGTACTTGTATGTTACTATCACAAGTTGCTGAGGACTTCCCAGGAACATCGTTGGTTCTAATTATAGCCCCGGCCTGTATAAGCGTCCGGCCATTTTTTACCTCCGCCTACAGCCACACAGGCCATTATTAGAGACCCGGCTGCTAATGGAAAACAGGCCAATATTAGAGGATTTACGGTAGTTTGTTGCTTGAGGACCAAATCTTTCAACCTCAGTCTCATCTAATCAGGGACATAGTTGTCGCGTCGCTTCAAGTGCATTGAAAATAAGGCTTTTTGTCTATTTTCTGGGCAGGTCCCCTTTCCATAAAGAGCAGATTTGTGGAGAGCAGAAGTAATAGTTGTCCTGTGAACAGATCCTGAAGCCTCAGCTGTGAAGCTCTGCAGCTTCCTCTGAGTTAGCATGAGCCTCTGGCTACTTCTTTGATTAACAGAATATTACTGATTTGCAACTTTACAGAAACAACCATGTTTAGGTGGAATTGCAATAGTGGTATGCTACATTTATTGCCAGAAAATAGATAGATGAGGATTATGTGACATATTTAAAGCTTGTTTTTTATACATAGAATCTTTTTTTAAACTTGGCTTTACTCTTATTATAGAATAGAACCAAATACAATAGAATAGAGAATACATTTATTGTCCAACAATGGGGAAATATGTCTGCCGTGCTCCTTAAGTTTCCTGAAGCTACTTGTTAATAAAGGTGTCTAGTAAAGTTAGATGTAAAAAGATTAAATTACAGTAAGATGAACTCTACAAATCAAGTGATTTCAAAATGAAACGGGCTGTTCTGGATCTTATTTAAGGGTGTAAATGGAGTGAACTACAGATAGATGGAAATCTTTATTTTCTGTTTCTTTCAATCAAATTTAAAAAAAAACATGTGTATTTTTATTTATTTATTGTTGCTTATCAAAACTGCTTTTTTGTGTTGGTCTATCACAAACGGATAAAAACAAACAGGAAACAGTCATAGGGGTGTAGCTGAACTCCTTACCGACGTATCCAGGGGTCCCGCAGGCTGTGGCCATGACGCCACCCGTGCCCTCCATCTTTGACAGCCCAAAGTCACTGATCATGATCTTTGAATCATCATGAGGACTAAAGTAGAGCAAGTTCTCAGGCTGAAAATACAAACAGGAAACAGCAAGAAGATCAACAAGTTGTTTTCCCCTTTCCTGAAATCCTCAGAGCTAAGAAGTCAGACGGATTTGCTTTTTTAAATTGGTCTTTTAAAGAGCTTTCACGGCTCAGTAGAGACCCTTCTACAATGTACTAAGAAGGAAAATCCCCTGACATTTAACCTCCATGGGTGAACACAGCAACATGTGATTTAAATGCCAGGGATTTCCCCTTTCAGCTAGTGAAAAAAAACCTCAGAGCCAAATATAAAATGCTGCAGTACCTTCAGGTCCCGGTGCACTATGCCCATGGAGTGGAGATAGTTGACAGCGTCCAAAACCTGTCGGATGAGGCGGCTGGCATCCATCTCTGTGTAGAAGCCCTTTTCTACAATCCGGTCAAACAGCTCCCCACCAGACACCCTGTCAGCACAAAGAGCAACCTGCCTTCCATCACTCACATATTAGTGCATGTATTCAGCCTTTTTAGAGAGAAACAACCCAAAATAGAACAATACCTACAATATATGCAATATTTTTATTCCAATGTAAGAAAATTATCCAACTGTTACCATTGATAGAAATATTTTATTCTAAAAAGCGGGTCTGGTGTTTTTTTTAGGCTCAGCCTGGTTATGTCCATAGACCAAAGAATGAGAAGTTAATCCTCCACATTCTATTTCATAAATTAGTTTTGTACAAAATAGTGATATAAAGCAAAGTCCTAGAGCAGCGGTAACCAATTAAAAATCTGTGAGATCAGAATAAAGAAAATCATCAACCAGTAAAGGTGCGGAGATATTTTTAATGATAATCTGTTGCTTTAAACAGAATTTAACTTACGTAAAATGAAGTAAAATGAGGTGTTTATGCATCCACAATATACATTGAATAAAAAAAAAATGCATATGCATATATATATATATATATATATATATATATATATATAATTTTTTTCCATTTAAAATCTAAAATGTTTTTTTATATACATTTTATAAAACACCTGAACTGACTATCAGTTTCTTTTTTTCTTTCTTTTTTCTGTCTTAATGTTCGCAGTGGGCTTTAGGCTGCCCTGCAAGGCTTTAAACCTGGGTTTAAATGGAGACAAAGCCATATCACGATGCTTATTCATGAGTCTGGATCCATATTTATTTTTAATTCTGTTCATGCTGGAGAATCCTGCTTCACAGCAGCAGGTTGAGCCAAACATCCTCTAAATGTGCAGGGTCATCTTTGAGCACGCCATTTCACTTTTCTTTCACCAGTTCACCGCAGTTCTTCCATCAGTCCACACTTTCTCTGCTCTCTTTTTTTCATTGCCTTCTCCTTCTTTCCCATTGCCCGGCTTGCCACAGGTTTGCCTGCTGTGTCTAACAGCAGCAAACAAGACAGAAACATCTCATTGGCTAATTTGTAGCCTGGAGCCAGACACTCTGGAGGGCTTTACCGTATAAACAGGAGAAGCAGCGCAAGTGAATTTAGACACCGCCGTTGGACAAACTGCAGTAATTTCTAACTTTTTAAAATCAGGTTGGGTCCGGATTAGCCAGCAGGTGTGTCCGGATCTGGGCCGCTAATCTGTGACCTCTGTCCTAGAAACCTCAGCATGATGGTAGCATCACCATGTTTTACAGGTGGGATAGTGTTGGTAGGTTAGGAAACCTTGTGACGACAGTTTGTCTCCTACGATCTCAGCTTTTATGCAGAAAGCGGCTGGCCTGTCGGTGTGCTCACTTGCAGATTATCGATCATGCTTAAGTTCATCACTTAGAACAGGAGACGCCTTCCTGCTCATTTTACACCTGAGAGTTTCTGGGTTATAGTTAAACAGTAAGACCGATGCTCTTTTACCTACATTTTAATCAGGTCGGTTGAGCTCAATGGAACTCTTAAGACGGGTCCAACCGGACTATAATCTCTAACAAACAACAAAGCTGGTTTTGCAACAGAGAAAGTAGGATAACATTGAGCTTCTTAAATGGTACTGGCTTCAGCGTGAGTATTAAATGCCCCATATGTACCTGGAAAATTAGTGATTTAAATCAACTCCATCATTTCTCTGATGAAAACATATACAGCCAATCAATATACAGTTAAGCTTATTGATGGACAGAAAAAGGGGTTTGGTTCTCTGAAGCCTGATAAACTACATTTTACTAAGCTCATGTGAATTTATAAGAGTCTGCACGGATTACTTTGACCATATTTAGTTTTTGGGTCCATTTCTTGTGTTTGAATGTATATTCAGTAGGACATTTGTATAATTATGCCATCTTGGAGAGAAAGGAGCTCAATTGGCTCTTACAAAGCCACATTTAGGTTTCTATGCTCTTTGAAGCTAAAATGAAACCAACAAAATGTAAATAAATTTAGATGTTTAAGATTTAAAAGTCAAGGACAACGTTCAGGTAAAATTACAGCAGCATTGTTTTGCATGATGGTCTCCTCTCATTTGTTTTTCCTCTTATTTCCATAAGGGAATCATGGAGCACATCACGTGGTTTGACACCTGTGCCATTAATATCCATAAGGGTTCATAACTCATGTTATCTGACCAGTCAGGCATTTAAGCTCCAAAATATTCGGTGCTACTAACAGCAGCGTGTTTTGAAGGTACTTTCTGCGGAAGAGGATTAGGACCACTGGGAAAAAAAAAGTTTACTGATTTTAAAATTTTATTTCAATTCAGTGTTGGAAAAAAGTCAGAATTCTGAGTTTAATTTCAGAATTCTGACTTTTTTCTCAGAATTCCGACTTTTTTCTCAGAATCCCGACTTTTTTCTCAGAATTTTTATGCTGTTTGTTATCTGTCAGAATTCTGAGAAAAAAGTCGGAATTCTGAGAAAAAAGTCACAATTCTGAGATTAAAGACAGAATTCTGAGAAAAAAGTCAGAATTCTGACTTTTTTCTCATACTAAACTGAAATAAAATGTAAAAATCAGTTAACTTTTTTTCATTTTTTTCAGTGGCCCTAATCCTCTTCCGTAACTTTCTTTAATGATTTTCAGATCTATACCGTAGTGTTACTTTAAATGAATTGTGAAGTGTGGGAAGTTGTATTGTATTTCTTTGTGTTGTATTTTATTTCTTTAGATGATAAATGTTAGCAATATGTTGATTGCATACCTGGAGCGTGTAATGAAGAGAATTTCCCCCTTGGATCATTTAAATATTTCTGATTCTGATCTACTAGTTTAAACTTTAAGCCATTTTTTTTATTTGCACAGATCAACATATTGAAACTAAAAGCTTATAGCATGATCTAAAGATTTGATGAGGTTTGTATTTGATGCAGCCTCATGTAACGGCAGAACCAGGAAAGAAGGTTTGCATGAAGTGGCCATTTAAAGTATCCTTCACATGAATGTGAATACAGTTTTAAAACTCCCAATCTTGAAAGTTGAGGCCAAATCCCCAGATTGTTGTAACTTATTGTAGGAATATTAATCCTCGTAGATCCAGAATTTGAGTCTATTCCACAATTATGGTCATAAATTAGACAATATTTTGTAAATGCATCATTTTTTTTTATTATTTGTTTGAAAATAGGATAGTGCACATTGTGAAGTTTTGTATTTAGTCCATTTATACGAAAAAATGCAGTTACTAAAAAGACATAAAAAGGAAAGTTAATTAGGATTTTTAGAATTATTTCTACTCACCGAATATCAGAATAATAAGAAAGATTATTTATTGCAGATTTTTACAAACAAACCATTTGGGATAAAATAGTGACGTAAAGGCACTCTGATTAACCCATAAAAGTGGGATATATTAGAGGCATGCCTGTGATTATTTTTAAGACAATGTTCTCTTGAATGACATCATGGAAAAAATTAAAAACACATTAAGGTAATATATCAGAAGCACAACTGTGAACATACACAAGTCTGGGTACAATTTCCAGATACCAGAAGGAGCCGCGTTCAGCTGCTCAACTGATGATATGCAGGTATAAAGAGAACATGAGCAGCCACCATAGTGTTCAGGAAGACAGGTGCTGCTGAGAATCCAGTCAACCTCAGAACAATGAAAGAGTATCAGTGATGGCAGACGGGTCGACTAAGAGAGCCAGAGGCCATTCCTCCATATGCAGTCTAACTATCCTTCTTACAGTTGTTATAATATTATTCTAAAGGGGGTCTGTGATGAAAGAAAAAAATCCAATTATTATGCTAATCAAAAGTTTCTATCAGCATCAAGATGCTGACTCTGTGACATAGAATAACATCATGCAGAGCTCTGCAGCATTCGGCTCTGATGAGGCAGCCGTTCCGAACTCCTTCAATCTGCAATTAGAAAAGGCATGGGCATAACAAGTGACTCATTAAGTTTAGCACCAAGTGCAAGTACGCTGCTGCTTTCAGTGCTGACTGGCAATCAGTGTTTATTTGAGAATGGGTGGAAGGCAACATTAGGCAGCTTTCCGAGATAAAGAGAGGGCAGGTGGCATTAGGCCAAACCACAGAGGCATTAGTCACAAACGCTGTCAAACAATGTAGGGAAGAGAAAAGAGCTTGAATATCGGGAAGAAATTTATCTTAGAAAGAAAATCCCTTTTTAAACTAAAATGTTGCCAAGTAGGAGAGAATTACAGCTTACAATATTTTTTTGGGGATGCACTGTAAAAGTGACAATAATCGGCACCAGAAAAACCTGAATCTGAAGTTGTAACCCTGAAAAGAAAACTAATAAATGTCAAAGAGAAACATGATAAACCTTTCAAAATACAATGATATAGCACATAATGAAAATATTGTGTGTTTCGATATGTTGTGCTACGGAGCCCCTAAAGGGACATGGAGGGGGAAAAAAGAACTTTTGCGAGATCCTACAATACTTTTGCGAGATCCTA
>NW_015150974.1:580210-582860 GCF_000732505.1 Cyprinodon variegatus | reverse complement strand
TTTTTTTATTGCCCATAGATCATGTATCTATGTATATAATGTGTTTTCTCACATTTGTTCTGTGTTCTTATGTTCTATTTTTTTTTTATGTTTTTGGTAAAAATAAATAAAATAAAAAAACAACCCTGTAAAGTCTGAACCATGAATTAATTGTCAGAAGATTATATTTTTATTAAATTAGAGTCCTAATTAAACAGCCTAGTCTAAATTTAAACAAAAAAAGAAACCCATATAAAGAAAATACAAAAGATAAAAAAAAATATTAGATGACAAACGGGGGGACCAGCAACTCATCACTTCACTCTGCAAATGCTGATGGATCGGCTGATGTGGATACCAGAAAAAAATGGAATCGCTAATATTGGCCCAGAATATTGGCCAGCCTGTCTATCTATGTATTGTCTTGTATCTATAAAAATGTCTTGAGAGCTGTACTGAATGAAATTTCTTTTTGTATAAACTCTGTGTGTACAAAATGACAATAAAGTCTGTCAAAGTATAAGTCCTGCTCTATCTGTAATTTCAATGAAATACTTTATGATTTCTATCATTTTTATTTCTTCAGGCATTTCTGCGCAATTATTGATGCATTTTCTGTTCACTACATGTGTGATTAAACACATCAAGTCCTTCCAGAATACAGTGGATTTCACTAATGATGCAGAAACTTGCAAATATGTAAATGATCAAATATGATAAATGGGAAATTACAGCATTAAGAACGTTGCAGCAAATCAGATGTTCTTGATTTATTGATCAAAATAAGATTTGAGCATCTTTTAAAAAACAAAAAACAAAAGTTTGGTAATTTTGCTCAAATTACGTTGGTAATGATATGAGAAACTCATTCCTCATAGCCGGTTAATCTGGAAAGGGTTATAAGGTCATGTCCAACACATTTTAAGCATTTCCCCTCCTAAAACAGTTATTCATAAGCAATGAAGACATTTAAGACACTTGCCAAACTTCCTCAGAGAGGCCTGCCAATCAGATTAGGTCAGACCAAGAAGCAGAAGTTGTAGCCCTGAGTTAGCTCGTTAGATGTCCAGGATCAACAGTAGAAAAGGAAATGGGAGCAAAACTTATTTAGATCAAGTTTTCAAATTAGTGCTGACTTTAACTTTGGAAGAAATGTCAGTCAGACCACAACAGACTAAGTATGACCCATTAGTAAACACCCCATAACAGCTGCCAAGCATTGTTGCAGTGGCTGCACAGTTACCTCCATTTGCAAAATAACAATAAGAAAAAATGTTTAATATATATTTCTAGATTGTAGAGGTACTCAATTTTCTGTGACATCATATTTAACAAAAATGACACATGCTTTCTCACACCAGCACGTTAGCTGCCACACACAAGGGAGGTGAAAGTGGTATCAAGCAGGCAGACCCATGCAAAACGTAAGCACTTTTTCAAATACAATCCTGTGACAAGAGACATTTCAAGGCCATAACAAAAAAAAAGAAAGTGCAATGGCCTAGTCAAAGTTCCGACCTCAACTCAATTGAGAAAGTGTTATGGGTAGTGTTGCCAACTCCTCTGTAAGGAAAGTAGCTATTGACTGTGCTGTAAGTCACTAGAAGTCATTGAATGACGTCATTGCCTAATTTGCATAATATATATGTATATATATTTTTTTTCAACTTTTTTTTTTTTAGTTTTTCTTTTCCCCTTGTGGTCCACTAAGGAGCTTAAAAATCATGGTAAAACATCAACATTTTGAACCATACTTTTTTTTTTTTACATTACATTAACATTAACAATGTGAGCAAATAATGGTAATAATTTTTATTTTTTTTTAAACTAATAAGATTTCCCTCCACACACACAGGCTGTTTGCCAGCTCACAGAAAGAGTGGGTGTCATGTTGGTCAAGGCTCTCTATGGCAGGTTCAGCAACTGAGGGAGCTTACTCCAGCGTGATCAACCTGCGCCGTCAATCCCTGCACATGCGAGCGGTTCATTTGCGGTCTGGAAGCTGAGGGTAAACATGCTGTGGCTCTGACTGCAGCGCTCAGAGGGACTCCTGCGGAAGCGGGAGAACGGGGTTCGGATGGGGAGGTGCACCACAGCAGACACCAGGAAAGTCGCTAGATTTGTCGCTAGTCGCTTTTTTGAAAAAGAGTCGCTGCAGGGGTCTGAGAAGTCGCTAAATATAGCGACAAAGTCGCTGAGTTGGCAACACTGGTGATGGGATCATTTACAGCTCAAAGCCAAAAAAAAAATTGAAAGATTAAACCTTAAAATGTAAAAAAAATTCAAATCCCTTATTGTCCCACAATTGGGAAATTCAATCTCTGCATTTAACTCATCCCCTTGGGGAGCAGTGGGCTGCCATTCTGCGGCGCCCGGGGAGCAGTGTGAGATAAAGGATCTTGCTCAGGGACCCAGAGCGGAGGCTGTGCAACCTTCTCAGAGCACAAGCGCACTGCTCTAACCACTAGGCGAACACACCTCTGTCTAAACTGTCAATATATAGTTTGAATATATGAGAAATTACTGTATGTTTCATCTAAAGATAAAAGGTGAAGGCAAGTTTTGGTTTTATGGAGATTTCTCCTGAACTTTATACCTCCAAGTTTCTGTCACTGACAAAACCATCGAAGCTTAGTGGCAACAAATCAAGTGTAAAACTATGATCAACGTT
>NW_015150974.1:571932-578716 GCF_000732505.1 Cyprinodon variegatus | reverse complement strand
CTTGGTTTGGTGTAGAAGGCTTCCAGCCGTACATGTTTGAGCCCTTGCCTCGCAACGCTGCCAGTTCTGTTAGCTCTACGCCTGCCGAAGACACAGACGTCCATCCCCGTGAATACTGGGACGGAACTACATGGGAAAGGAAATTATTCTTTTTTTTCTTATTTCAACCGTTGCCCATTTAGCTGCGACATATGAATCAAGATGCTATGACCAAAAAAATTTGGTTGACAGATGACCGTTGATATATGATTGGCCGAATTTAGGTTTTCGAGCTGACGTATAGCTAACTGGCCTGCAGAAGATAACGGGGAAAAAACACAGATTTTAAGACAGGATTTTTTTTTAAATAGAATTTTTTTAAATTTTGGGACAATATAATCTGATAAAGAGTACATTTTTATACATGTTTAAGGCAGAATAATTTGACATTTAAATATGACTTCCCTACAACTTTTATCTTCAGGAGTGTCGAATGTGCTTTGCAGATCTAGAGACTGAGATGCTTATTGTTATTTGCAAGAGATCTCAAGCTCACTCAGACAGAATGGAAGGATCTATGAACAAATACTGTCAAGATTTGCCTAAAATCCTTATATATATTTAAGTGTGAGCTTTTACAGGTTCATATCCTCTGATTTAAGCAATTTTATCACAGCAGGTTAGATGAGTTTTCCTGCTTGAAGCTAAACTGCTCCAATCTCAAGCACTCAAAAGCCTCCTTCTCTATTTTAACCAAAGATTCATCTTTCATATTTGTTGTTTTACCAATTGAGGTGAACTAGAATAAGTTTGTTTTCTTCTTTCTACTATCAGAAAAAGCTCTACTTCATGAAATACACAACTAATGCTGCATCTGACTTGTCTTGGATGTCCGAGCTCTGAATGACATCATATTATAGCGAGAGCACTCTGTATTAAAGTTTAAATTAGTTTTAGAAATTCAAGCTGAAAGCGTGTTTCTTTTCATTTTATGCATGACAAAACAATGGAAAAAGTAGTACAATATTTAAATATAATACACTTGAATTAAGAAAATGGAGATGTTCTTTTTTTAAGGGGCAAAATTTGTATTTCCCTTTACTTACAATTCAAATAAAGTGCAAAATCTTGTTGCTTAAAGAAAGTTTTACCTACATTTAGCTCATTTTTTGCAGTGAAATGGTTTGTAATGCTAACTTTAGGTTTACTCCGAACAGAATAAAATAGTATAGAGCCGAATAGAACAGAATAGAATAGAAAATCCCTTTATTGTCCCACAATGGGGAAATTCTGGTGTTTACAGCAGCTAAAAGATAATAGAAATTATGGTCACAAAAATGTGGACCTTAGAAAAATGTATAAGAATAACATAATATGGAAGAGTTAAAAGATAAACAATAAAGTACTCTACTGTAAAGTGTTTTAACAATATAAAACTGTGAGTCTGGAAAAAAGATATTTGAAAATAGCAAGAAAATAACATCAGAGATGTGCGAAATGACAGCAGCATGTAATTTAACTGACTAAGATAGAAACTGTGCAAAATCAGCTTGAATGTAGCAACTTATTTAGGTTGTTGGGAACAGTGTTGCTTATAAAAAATATCGAGTTTAAGCTAGAGCAATATTTATTACAGGAGTTGGGGTTTCCCAGTGAGGTTTAACCTTTCAATTCAGACTTTAGAGAGTCTTTTATGTATTCCCGAATGAGAAAAAATATAATAAATGCAAAGAAACCAAAGCAGTTTCCCGTTGACAGATTAATCTACCTGAGCTGTGGATCCCTGAGGCTCCTCCAGAGTTACCACAAGCTTCTTAGCTGCTTCTTTGATTAACGCCCTCCTTTCTTAGCCTTTAAGTTTAGACTGAACCTAACCCTGACAGATCTGCCAGGTTCCAGTTTATCCATTAATGTTCTTATAAATGGGATAAACTGAAATGCACAGCGTATGTATCACTACGTTTAAAGGTATAAAAACGTTTAATTTCCTTCCACCTGACAAACATGCACTATTTGGAGTTTAAATCAGTGGAAGTCTGTGCAAACCTTCCAGGGGATAGAACACTTTTTCAGAGCACTGTATATTTTCAGCAGCAAACCTCTGTGTAGATAAAAAGTGAAGGCATTGAGAGCAGGTGCACAGGCTGGCTGGTAAAAAAGTACAGGCAGTGTAAAATAAAGTTGACAAAGGGTCTTCAAAAGGCTGAGTGTTTAGAACAGTGAGGTGGAAGTGGAGGAGGAGGAGGTGGTGAAAGCCTCAAAGGACCAAACAACCTTCACAACCTCACTTCTTTCCAAGTCTGGAATGAAAATGAGGTTGCAGTTTGAGGACTGTCAGAGATGAGAAGAGAGCATGAAGAGAAGTAGAAGAAAAACAGATCACAAACGGAGAGAGAAAGAGAGAGGTAGCAGCTGTAACCAAGCAACTACAGCTGAGCACTGCAATACTCACTGAAAAAAAAAAAAAAAAGACTGATAACTGAACTTCTGAGTATTCATACATCGGGCCCTGGGGGAGGATGTGTCACCTGATGTAAGTGCAATCTTAGTAAAGTAACCTGTGCAGGTGAGTGTGTGTTTGTGTGTATACACTCTGGAATATTTCCCCCCTACCCTAAAAAAAGTCAATAGCTAGGACTCGTCAAGGCAGCCACTTAAGCCTGTCAATGACCGTTAAATAAACTGAGACTAAATACACCGACAAGCAGACAGAGAAAGCAAAAGAACAGCCTCCCCAAAGGATTAAAACAAGGCGGGCGACTCTTTCTGATGCTCTCCTCTCACAAACACCTCGACAGCTCAGTTGTGGGGCGGTGCGTACTTCCTAAGGACGGCGATCTCGTTCTCGATGCTCGTCTCTTTCCCCTTGAGCGCCTTCTTGGGGATGCACTTGATCGCCACCATCTTTCCAGTGGCCTTCTCCCGAGCCATCACCACCTCAGAAAACGCACCGCTGCAGGAGACAGACAGAGAGAAGCAAGTCAGTCCTGCCGTATATCAGCACAGACAATATTGACACACGGTCGGTGAGCAGAGAGGGGGCACTCTGAGGCCGACGGGCCAGAGTACACAAACAGCATATTGGGAATATTTACTGAGACCTGGGAAAGTCCATGACTGAGGTCTACTGCCTGCTGCAAAGCCAAACAGACAGCAAACACTTTTAACCCCCCCCCTCCCTAAAAAACATCCACTTAGGAGGGCAGATAGCTCGTCTACCTCCACACACCAGCGTGTTTAAAAACAAAGCAAATACAGAATTAAGGGAATATTTGCTCAAGCAATCTATCAGTTGCTATGATACCACAGAGATAATAAGTCTTGCAAAGCAGGCACTGTGGTTACTTTTGTCCTTCTCGCGACACACGCTCTTTTTCCCCCCACGTATGTTGAGATTGGCTTCGAGTCAGAATCCAGAAAAAGGCCTAAAGAGGCTGCAGCTCTTTGGGTCATGACCACCAGGACTAAAGCTGAGGTGACCCAGAACACAGCAGGTGTGTTCGGTTAACTGTTTGTTTTTTAACTAGAAAATATCAGAAGTTTTTCTTGGAAAAATGGTTTTATATTTGAATTCCAGAAAGTCGGTTTCCCTGGATTATTACCGTAGTAGAATGTAAAAATAAAGTCATCCAAAACGGATCCATTTGAATCAATCTGACTGGATGATCTGGTTCAATTATTTTTCTGAAGTCCCTTGAGATGACATGTGTTAAGTCCTTTAAGCACTTTAAATCCCAAAGAGCTGATTTTAAAGTGATTTAAAACAATTTTGACTTGTTTAAAACATTAAACATAACATTTAAAATGATTTTTTTTTATTTAAGGGGGAAAAAAACCCAAATAGATCCAAAGGACCGATCAAAAAACATTTAATAATGGCAAAGGCAAAATAATTTATGTCCAAGTTTTATAATAGCAGAATCATGACTTTTTAAGTAATTATATTTAGAACAGAATAATAAAAACGTGCTCTAAATACACAAACCCAATGACTAAATATGTAAAACATCATACTGACCAGAATAACTGTGATTATTATAATTTTTTCCCCGTATTCAACCAACATGACACCCCATGACCCCTGTTAGCTGCTAAAAGCTCCTCTAGAGGGAAAGTAAGCATCACAGCAGGACAGCAGATCAACCGAAGGTGGCCTGATACGATGACTCACTCTTTTTCTTTGACATCATGTCTGCATTAAGCTGAGGAGAAATGGCAGCACGGTGCAATGGGAGAAGATGTTGGCTCTACAACTCGTAAAACAAAACCGGAGAAGAATCAACTTTTAATTGCGAGTATTCGAATGAGAAAAGGAAGATTACTTCACTGATTACTAAAGATATGTATTCCATCATTCCATAAAGCAGACCTGAAATAGTTTGTCCACAATACTTTGCCATTACAGGCTTCCAAACTCCTATAAGTTGGCAAAAAAAAAATCAAAACTACTATTAAACTGATTGCTGATCTTCCACAGTTTCCCCATTTGGTTTACAATTCATCAGAACAAGAAAATTAAAAGCATTTTGGAGGGATTTCATGTGATAAACACAAAATGCACCAAATTGTAATTATTAGTAAAATTCTCAGTCATCCAGGTCATAGTCATTGAAAAAAAGTTAAAAAACAATCCACTGGACTTTGTTTCCAAGTTTGAAGGCATTTTGCTTCCCATCCAGGGAAGCTTTTTCAATTCAAAATGTCAGAAATAGCGTTGAGTTCCAAGCTTTATAGAATGCACCAAAAAAAAATTCTTGTTTTGGCTATCATCGCAACCCCCACCCCCTTACAGGGGAACAGAACACCTCGCCCTTTCAGAGACATAGACAGGTATCAGGTATTACAGGCTAACAAACAAAGCAAACGACCAACATTCCTAATGGGCAAAGCCGTTCGTCCGGTTCAATTTGCAAATTTCTAAGCCAAAAACAGGCTTTTTTTTTGGTCCACTCTATAAAGCCTGGAACTCAACGATATTTCTGACATTTTGAATTGAAAAAGCTTCCTGGACGGGAAGAGAAACGTCTTCAAACTTGGAAACAAAGTCCAGGGGATTGTTTTCTTTTTACTTTTTTGGAATATGGTAGAAAAACAACATTCATGGTTTTCGTACCCTTAAAAAAACATGAATTAGTATTCATTCTAGTTATTATTTTGCAGAACTACATTGAACTGCTAGTCTTCACACAGCCTTGGATTCTGAATTGGATTTAGGTCTTGGCTTAGATTGGACCATTCTAAGCCAAGACTGTGCTATGAACTAAAATATTCTACTTCAGGTTCAGTTGTATGTTTTTGTCCTGCAGAAGGAGGCAAACTGCTTTCAGCCTAAACAGTTAAACGTGCTGGGACCAAGAAAGCTATAAGATGTTTTCTTTTTGCAAATTTCTTGAAGCACTCTTTCAAAACTAGCCTGACGTAGTCCTACTCAATTCTAGTCAGAATATGACTTCCCGACCTCAAACGTTGTGGGCGGGACTAAGTTCGGAATGGCACCCAGGCTATTTCAAAACGGCCAGATATGAAGAATGCCGGGGTCGGAATTGTCCCATCGACTGATTCTCTCACCAAACCAGCAGATCTCTTCAGCTTCTCAGCCGTTACATCTTAACTGCTTACACGAATGATACCCTCTTTGTCTGGCCAAGTGGAAGAATTTGTGTTTCTGTTTTCGGATAATAAATTGAACTTTTGTCTGTCTTTGATTGGCAGATCTCAGACTCTGGGAGGTGTAGGGTGCTTGAACATTTCTAAAAAATACCGCTAGCATTTATAAAGAGAGATCACAACTTGATAAATGTCCAGAACCATTTTTAGAGGTGATATAAAGTTTGACAGAGGAGTTCCATATATCAACATGTGGCTTTATTAATGTCACTCTGTTCTGAAGTGCATTAATTATGGTTTCAGTTTGCAGAATTTACCTGTATATATTTTTGAAAGAGCCACTGTTTGATACCAATGTATCAAGTTGGACAAATTTTCATATTCAGAAAAATAAAGCTGAATATCATCAGCGTAGAACTGATGTGACATATCAAAAAGATACAGAATTATCTGGCAAAGGAGGAAAAATACATAAGAAAAGAACAGGTCCGTTCTTTTAAATTAATCGTGATTAATTGATTATTTAAATAATCGTCAACTATTTTAGTATTTGATTAATCATTAACTGGAGTATAGAGACTCTAAAACATGGCCTTAGCTGGCAAAGCAACTCACTTAGAGAAGCAATTACATCAAAATTGTATAAAAGAAATATTTAAACATTTTGCATTTAAGATTAAAAAATATATATTTTTGTCGGGCAATATGTTCAATCCAGAACTGTTACATCTGTTTTCATTTAGTAAAAATCTTCTTTAAATAACCTTTGGGTATCCAATTATAAATATCTTAATCTAAAAAATAATCAACAGATTCATTGTTTCGCAAAATAATTGTTGGTTGCAGCCCTAATAGAAATTAACCGAACTGAATCCCTGTGGAACTCCACATGTCAGATTCTTGAAGTCTGACATGATCAGGATTGCAAAACAGGACATTTTCTACCATAAATATGGGAATTAAAGCACTCTAGAGCCATAAAAGTTAGAATGATTACATCTTGAAGCCCATTATCAAAATATTGTGATCTACAGTGTCTAAGGCAGGTGAAAGGTCAGGCAGAACCGTTACAGTGGATGCACCAGAGTCAGCTTACATCAACATGTCATTAGAAACTTAAAATGAAGCTATTTTTGTGCGGAGTTGCAAACAAAAGCCGATCAATTTTTGCCAAAAATGCTATGTTTTTTTAAATGGC
>NW_015150974.1:567957-571342 GCF_000732505.1 Cyprinodon variegatus | reverse complement strand
AACTGAATTGAATTTTTAACATAAAAGAAATAAGATGTTCAGCCACTACTTTTTCAAGAAGCTTTGCCTCAGAGATTAGTCTGTAATTATTAATTATTCTGAATTATTCTTAATCAAGAAGGGCTCAATAACAGCAGTTCATTCTGCTTGAAGGAAACTGAAATTTCTACAATAGAAAAGCAGGAAAAATCCTTTCTGAGCAACAGATAGACGGAGACAGAGCAGAGACAGAAACAGGGTTATGACACAATGATGGACAAATGCTTCCTCTTAGATTACTGTCTTTCATCACTAAATAATGGAGACAGCCATTGCGGTCAGCCTTAGACAATGACTGTAGGGTTCAATGTGGAGAGAAAAACATGTATTGTTTGAAACATCACTTGATTTTTTTTATAGTGTTTTAAGAAATACATTTTGAGAAATTGAAATTAAATTTTTATGTTTAAAGTTCTTTGAAGTGGGGCCTGAGAACCTTAAAGGAGAAGCAGGTGAAATGTCTTTATTTTAGAAAAAATAACTTTTTAAACTAACTTTCACAAACATTTTTGTGACTAACCAACGGTTTCTTTTGAGAAGGACTGTGGAAAGACGCCACTCCATCTCCACTGCAAATATTTAAATCTAAATAAGTGCTTTTTTCTTAAACTAAGTGCATTTTTTCTTGAATTGAGGAGGTAAGTGAGACACTTTGACAATGGAACAAGACAATTTACCTTTAAAATAAGAAAAAAAACAACTGCATTGTCTTATTTCAAGCGCATACTAAATAATTATCTTATTTTAAGATTTAAAATACTCATTCCATTGGCTAATAAGCCTATTTACCTACTAAAATTAATCAAAAATACAGTTCATTTTTACTTAGATTGTGTTTCGCAGTGTCCATGTTGTACTCCAGTCTCTTGTCAACAGAGTGTGAGCGTAGACCTTGGTCGACTAGAGTTCAATCTGTCATTTAATTTTTCAATTAATCAATTAATAAAGAAGATTTTTTTATTAAATAAAACCAAATGAAGCTAAAACTTTTCCACTTGAGGAGTTCTTGATAGATTGTTTTGAGAGACAACATTTTTTTTTTTATCATAAAACCTAAATGTTTTTCTATTTTTTAGCAATCTTATTTACTGTTCTAACTGGGTTACTATCAGCTAAAAGAATGTTTTAGAGTCTCTATACACCAGTTAACGATTAATCAATTTCTAAATTAGTTGAAGATTATTTCAATAATCGATTAATCCCAATTAATTGTTTCAACCTTAGTTATCAAGCTTGATACAAAGTTGTATTAAAATGTAGAGTTTTGGTCTACAGACAGAGCTCAATAGCGCACCTGGTGGTGAAAAATGTGTTTATTGCTCCTTTTACAATATCTTTGACATGTGTGCTGCACTTCCTTGTCTTCATGATGCTGTTTGTCCACTAATGTTCTTTAATAATCCTATAAAATGTTTTACATAGCAGTTGAAATAAAGCATCCCCATAGCATGATGCTGCCAACCTCGTGTTTCCCTGTGGGAATGTTATTCAATTCAAAAATACTTTATTAATCACAAAGGGAAATACAATGTTGGATTAACTCATGAGTTATTTTTTAAACAGGTGTTGAAAGCTGTATGTTTCAGGTTTTTTTTAATAAGGTTAGTTCGTTCTTTCAGGTCTTTATTTCTTAAGAGTATTGATTAAGTTCCGGGATCGTAATCATTTCCCCAACAGGCTTTGAACTGAGCAGCACAATAAGTTGCTGCGAGTTACACCACACGGCCACGCTAATCCGTCAATCCTCCATCACACAGAGGGGGAGGGGTCGACATAAGCCACAGCACACAAACAAGTCATGCATAAACACAGCACCTGGCTTCAGGTGTGATGAGGTGGAACGCAATCAGCGCAAACAAAACACAGTCAGCTCGAAGCGTGGGCCCTTTTGACGTGACCTCATTCTGACACACGATGTGGGAGAAAATGTAAACGCTGGGAGGGAGTCGGAGCTTCACTCGTCGGCCTAATAGAGCACTATCTTCCCACCGCAGCTGCGGCCGTGGGGACAATGAGCATCATTCCCATTCAGCATGAACCACGGATTTCCACAGCTGCCGTGGACGTCAGGAGAACACCTCCTCTCAACCCACTGCGTGCCGAGAAGCACGGAGCAGCTCGAGAGCGTGGTTTTCTTTTCAGAGCTCGCTCTCTGCAGGAGAAGAGGCACAGTGATGAGAACCACAGGAAACCTGTGATCTCAATGAGAAGTGTGCTGAGTGACATTCTGTACCCCCACCCAGTTCACCACACTAACAGGCAAATACATCACTTCCTGTGACACAAAGCCGCAACTTCCAAAAGCATTTAACCTGTGAGGCCATAACTCAGAGCAGAGCTTGTTCGGTGTGTGCAGGACAAATGCACATCTTAATTCTGTTGACTCTGCACAAGCGTGTGCCCTATCCTCCAGTTGTTAAGTATATAATCCAATTAGCTCCTTTTTGGTTACATATCAGGTTAAATTATTGAGATGCTGGTGATTAAGACAGTTTGCATCAGTTGTTACCAACAACAATGTATTTATTTATTTAGCTGACAGCATCCTTTGGAGTTCATTTTAGTTAAGCATCAGACGTCTGAGAGATTCCGGTTTTAAAGCTAATCTCAACCTGAAATGCATTACAAATGTACTCAGACTTCCTCGCAGTGGTCTGTGCTCACAGCTCTGGATGTCCCTATGAGCAGAGTGTGACAGTCTGCAGTCACACAGTGTGCAGGCAGCCAGGCCAAAGCCGGCTGACTAATGCGAAAGCGAGCCGCTCTCTCTCTCTCTCTCTGTGAAATCTGGAAGCCTTTGCTGCAGATGCAGAGCAAGCCTAGCTTAAAAAAAAAAAAAAAAACTTTTTACTGCCTGTACCTGCCTGCTGGGGACAACTACAGAAGAAGGGGAACTGAAGGCGCAGGAGGGTTGAATAACGGAGGCTAGGTCCCGGATGCTCAGAGCCGGTGTGGGTATTGTATTGCTGCTGAGTAATCACACTGAATCATCAGGTGTAAGATGCATCACAGCAGCCGGTTATGCAACATGATGGAAAAGTCAGGAGTAGATGATGAAGGTGAGTCGAATGACCTCCTGGTCAGAATCACCTTGCAACAGCATTTTCAACATCACCCAACATGAATTACACTTTTAATACAGTAGTAGCCAGTCAACAGTTCCCCACTTTCCTTGATGGGTCCTTGTCTGGTCCCCTACAGTTCCTTTTTAAACATCAATTTTTCTACTAAAATATTCTGTCATGATTTGTGGACATTAAAGGAATAGTACACCCAAAACATGATTAGCCTTCATTTTCTACTCACCCCCATGCTGAACAACACTCTGGAGTACTTTTTTGATATC
>NW_015150974.1:562874-564503 GCF_000732505.1 Cyprinodon variegatus | reverse complement strand
TTTAATCATCGAAAACATTATAGAACACATTAATTAACTGAAAAATGTTGCATAGTATGCCTTTAACACCCGCCAGCGGAAACACCCATCTACCCGACTGACAGACGGAATCTCACTATACATCAGCCATTGTCATCCTCCCCTCTCTCATGACAAGGTGCACACGAGTCCTATCATGAAAAAAAGGTTAATTGTGCGACCTGAGTAACGTGCAGTAATGGTAACTACAATAGTTACAGTCAAAGTAATTAGATTACTCATTATTAAAAAAAAAGGTAACGGTCACTAACGGCGTCACTCCCGTCACTGTGTAAAACAAAAAGAAATTTCTTTTAGAACAGCTCTCTGAACAATTTCATTTCTTTTAAAAGTGCAGCCTTGAAAAATAGTAAAACTTTAGTATAAAAGTTCTAACATTTTCAGGTTATATATATATATATATATATAAATAAATAAAATGATAAAATATAATAAAATACAATATAATAACCCATTTTACCTAACATTCAGCAGTCTAATGGCGGTGGGGACCTGCAGCTCCTCCTAATTCAGTGAAAAGTTGGAATCAGAGTAAGGAGATATGCAAAAGGGGGGTCGCTGCACTGGCTGGAAGTTAGAGGGGATTTCACTGGGAGTTGAAGGAAAGTAGGCTGTCATTCGGCTGACTTTTTACTGGTAAGGGCCATTTTGAATGGCTGCTACTGTAACTGGATATCAAGTTGGTGCAAAGAGTCATTTTTCTTAAAACGGTAACTAAAACCCAACTGCAATTATGACAAATTTATCTAATAGTAAGCCATTTTTTTCAGCTTTTTTAATATATATAAATAACCTAACAGAACAGTTTACTGTTCTGTTCAAGAATGTCTTTTAAAAGTTGTCATAACAAAGTGAGAGACCAACACAAAATAATGCACTTTAGTAAAGCGGAAGGATTTCGTTTCTATTCATACGTAAAAAAGGATGGTTTAAATATATTTTATCAGATAAATGATGACTAAGTAGCTGAAACGTTTGTTTAAAGGAAGTAAAACAACAATTTGCAACACCTGCTATCTATAAAAAAATCTATGATCACATTTATGAGAGAGGATGTGGGTTAGATAGCCACAACAATGCCCCTTTACCGCTTTAAATACTCTCTATAACTCCTAACCCCTACCTTTCCAATTCTTAGTAATTCTTTAAAAAGATTCTAGCTAGAAGTTTGTTATGACGACAAGAAGCGAATGTTGTGAAGAATCTTATCATTCTTTGCAGCCTGTGAGGCATTGTGAACGACACACTGGATAATATTAAAGTTCAGAGCAGGTGTCCTGGTAGTTCCGCACACAAACAATATGTTAAGCAACTCTCTTAAGCGACATATTTTGGGGGATCCCACTGGCGTGATCTAGGTCTGTGCCGGGTTCTCTGCACAGCAGGATGGTTCTGAAAGAGCTGGAGAGTCTCTGGGGAAAATGGATATTTATGAAAAACACACAGCTGTTCGGCTTGGAAATGAAGTCAGCCCCTAAGAAATGGGAAGAATTTGCTGGGTTTTCTCACCACTGAAGTAAAAATAAACACTAAGAGCATTAGTTGCAGAAATTTTTTGCAGCTAAGCAGCCCCCTAAGAAATCTAAAAGT
>NW_015150974.1:557073-561974 GCF_000732505.1 Cyprinodon variegatus | reverse complement strand
TTTATAAAAGCCAAAACTTTCTTGGCTCAAAAGGTGTTAAAATGCTCTACTTTATTTATTCCACTCCTCATTTGAAGCCCATCGTAAACCAAAATCGTGTTGTTTAAGCTTTAGTGTCTTGATTTGTTTCTACTCCTAATAAAGCTTGTTTTGCAGGCCAACAAAAGCGTGTTCGTCACTTAGCTAATTGGGTTTTTTTCCCCAATATACCGTGGATCAAATCAGCTCTTATTCTAAGAGCTTTTCCAGTGTAACGCATGCAGAGCCTGCAACCAGATGCCCAATAAAGAGTCAGACTCTCACTACCCTTTCATTGGGGGTTATTCTGAAGATAGATTGCAAGGAAAATCACATATCCCATTGATCAATATAATTATGAGTGGTGTCTATAACAGTGCTGCAAGCTGTGTTGGTAAAACATAACACACCTCCTTTGTGAAACACAGCTAATCCACTGGACGACTAACAATATGGCTCTCAGTCACCTTTGGTAAAAGTCCAGGGTCAAACCTTCAGAAAACATCCTTATAAAATCCTACTGTTTGCATTTAAGGAGCATACAAGCATTCAGAGGTACTCATCTAGAATAGGGCTCATCTAATTTAGAAATGGAAGGACAAAATCTGTAAAAAAAAAAAAATATATATCATATAGATTATTCTGTATCATACGGAAGAGGATTAGGGCCACTGGGAAAAAAAAAAAAAAGTTAACAGATTTTTTTAATTTTATTTCAGTATAGTATGGGGAAAAAGTCAGAATTCTGACTTTAAAGTCAGAATTCTGACTTTTTTTCTCAGAATTCTGACTTTTTTTTATTGTCAGAATTCAGTCAGAATTCTGAGATTAAAGTCAGAATTCTGAGAAAAAAGTCAGAATTCTTTGATTAAAGTCAGAATTCTGAGATTAAAGTCAGAATTCTGTCTTTAATCTCAGAATTCTGACTTTTTTCCCATGTTAAACTGAAATAAAATTTTAAAATCAGGTTACTTTTACTTTTACCCAATTATTTTATCGTTAGGCTAAAAAATGGAAGAGGAGTCAGTCTAAACTTCTCAGAAGTAAAAAGTTAATCTATTTTAAACCCCATATAAAGCTGTAAAACACTGGAATCCTGCAGAAAAAGCCTCATAATTATTATACAACACATTTCTACAGTATCTTCCTGAGTGCACACACAGTAGGTGGATTTAGGCTTCACGATCGAATTGGTCATGTGCTGTGAGCAGGCCAGCCTCTGCACACAAAAACACAAGGATACAACTAGAAACGTTTGTGTGTTGGTTCAGTCGTGTCTCTAAATGCAGACCCACAGGCAGGAGAGAGAAGACCTTGACAGAACAATAGTGCTCTATTTCTCAGCTTAAGGAAGACAGTCTGAATACAAATGAAATAATTACATGAAATACTATAAATCTGATGCAGGGACCTCACATTGCATGTTCAAATACAGTTATTAACCAGAAACTAACATCAATGTAACCATAGTTAATCCCTAACACAGTACTAAACTGGTGTTGGGTAAACTTTGCCACTAAAAGGAGGATGTCAGGGAACAGAAGCCAGCAGATAACCCAAGAAAATTCATTTGTTTCTTAATCAGCAAGCAAATCCAATAAAAACAACCATCTATCAGTTGCTTGGATTTTTGGGTTAAATTTGCATCCACCAGACTAAACAATAAAAGTCACAGATTACTGATCCAGATAATGCCTCACTACTGATCCCTACCTCACACACCAAAAAAACAAAAGCAAACACCCAGTGGCAGTGATTAATCTGTTTGCACAAAACACTAAACTCATTCACCTAAAAAATGATTTCATTAAATCAGAAGCATTCTCCTTTTGTTGATTATTGGCATCTAAAAGCTACAGACATTCTGCTGCTATAGAGGGGGAATCATTAAAGCTAACTTCAATTGGCACTACTGAAGTAGGTTACAAACAGCTCAGTGGCTGCCATCACATCACATCCTACTGTCAACATGAGCAGCTTTCTTACATCCCTATCGTCACTGCAGGCTTCCTGTCTGTGGTCGTTCTCCAGAGCAGCAGAACGATCTGGGTGCCCGTCTGATTATCCTTTAGAAGCACGGAGCAAAGCGTCACATCAAGAGGCGTCACGCCGCTTGGCAACAGGAAGCTGTAAGAAACGCTGAGTTTTTCAGTGTTTTCCAATTTCACCTATAAGGACATTTATGTCAACAAGGGTGATGCTGCAACCAGATATAAAAAAGTTTATCAGAAGTTTAATTAAAATAAAGTTTAATAAAAGAAAACAGCTACAGCAGTGTAGAAGAGTTTAAAAGCTGAGTATGAAAAGTTGCCGGTGTCCTTTTGCTTTTATTTTTATCCCACAGGCAACCTGTTGCAGTGGACCTTGAGTCAGATTGCCAAAAAATTAAAAAAAATTATTTGAAAATGTCACCATTAAATATTTATCTTATTTGTTAAGGGTTAATAATGAATACAGCTGCTAGATCTTTCAGGTGCTTATTGTAAATTTCAGCTTTAGTCTGTATCGCAATCAAAATATTGATAAAAAAAAATGCAGAAAACCTTTAAAAATATAAATTCAGTTGCAATATTTTAGCAACATCAGTATATTATTATTGATACAGTAAAATTATACATTCGTAATATTAATTAATAATTACTGAAGCTTTTTACTTGGTTTTACTCACTGGGAGTCTTACAGTTGCACTGGAAAAACAATCGAGAAATAAGTAAGAAACCTTTTTAAATTAAGTGTATTTACCCTTAATTTGAGTAGGTAAATGAGCTAGTTTGCCAATGGAATGATTATTTTTACTCTTAAAATAAGATAATTAGATAATATACACTTAAAATAAGACAAAGCAATCGTCTTTTCTTTTTTTAAGTGTAAATTGTCTTGTTCCATTGGCAAAATGTCTCTTTTACCTCTTTAATCAAAGAACAAATGCACTTGTTTTAAGAAAAAATGACTTATCTAGATTTAGATTTTTTTCCAGTGTGTCTATGCCTTTTACAAAAACAAATTGATGCACACAGGAGAATATAACCAGCTGTAATATGTTTTATATATCAAAAACAATGGAAATACCCAAAGTATTTTTCCTCCTTTTCTCGTTTTTTGGTGCCATGCAAGTAAGAAGGATTTAAATTAGGAAATCCAAAAGAAATCTGGTAAAAACAGGTTTCACCATATTAGGAAACTTTAAAAAGACTTTAAGGCATCCTAGAACCTAAATGCCATGGAAAATTGAGGTTTCTAACAATAGGTTTTAATTAAAGAGGCGCTGTGAATTAATCCTTTTTAAACTGATTAAAATGAAGACCATTTATTTTCCCTTTATTCTTTTGGTTTGACGAGGGAGAAGATATTTAAGGTTGTCACATAAACTGACCTATAGATTTAATTTTATTTTACCATTAATAAAACCATCATTATTATAAAAAATGTGTCACTTTCTGGTGTCGGTTTTCAGGAAGAAGAATTGTTCTGCAACCATCTAAACCCACAACTAAAACTGAAACAACCTCACAGTTTACTATAAACAACAACTAAAGTCAATAAATTCCACATCTAGACTCCGTTATCTTTATGCCAACAGTTTCTTAGGCTTCAATTACTAAACAAAATCAATTCATAAGAAATTAGAAATGCTTTCCTTCAATCAGCTTTAAATATTATCAGTGTAAATATAGAAAAAAGATGCATTTAATTTTATTTAACACAGTTTTTTCTGTCACACATTTTTTAGTCAGTAGAAATCAGAGAAAGGTTAAAGACATTGATGCCTTTTGTGATAAAAAATGACTAAAATGTGTTTATTAAATGTATATTTCTTCCTGCAAAAAGTTTGGATGTCTTTCAGTCTTTGAAAAAAATAAGAAACAGTAAAAGTGGCTGAAATCAGTATTGATGCTCCACTCCTGAATCAGACGCAGAGCGAGGTGAGTTCATAAGGCTGCTGAGAAACAGAGCTTCACATAAAGGTTTAAAAGTAGGAGAAATAAAAGCTCTAAGCAGCCGTTACCTTAGAGATCACATAATCCTCTCTGGGGCCACAGAAGGGCTTGTTAGACAGAAGGTGAGTTATTACAGTAAAGCTGTTTTCTGCCTCTGAGCGCTTATTTTGAAGCAATGTGAGCTTCAGCTCCACTATGGACAGAGGACCATGAACAACCTCCAGAAAAAAAAGAAGAAACTATGAGTGTTTTAACAACAGCAGCGATGCGTGATCTTTGAAAGGAGAGATCTTTGTTGCCTAGCTGCTGCATTTACGGTGCTTAAGACCCGAACAGCAAACACACCGATACCACGAAGCTCATGCAGAGCCCTGCCAGCGAGGAGGCTGCTCCTGCATCACAGACTCTCAGGCTTTAATATTTCCTGTTTTGATGAGTTGCTGGAGGGAATCCTCACTGATTTGAATGCATTTATGCTTCGTTCAGCCTAGAAGTGGGAGCTGGAAACACATTTCCTGTTCCAGAGAGGGATTCACACATTTACAGATAAACAGCAGGAAAACTTAGCTCATATGTTCTTCAGTGAATCTAAAGGGACTTCAACACTAGTGGTGGAATGTATTAAATCTTTTAGTTGTAGGTTTTCTTTCATCTTTCACTCTCCATCACATATTCTTACTGTAGAAAACCTGATTTGTTTTTTGTTTTGTTTTTTTCAGCTTTATCTGATACTCTTCCATTGGTTCAAAAGCTTTTCATTATTGACCTGCCTGTAGATCTGATTAAGCCTGGATTTAGCAATACTTCCAGATTCCTGAGGTCTAACAAACTCAGGTTTATTGAGGCCGTCGAATAAGACAATCAACATGACAGCTCATCAGCAACCACCAATTAGCGATTGCATTTGTCCAAAGGTAAAATATCCCTAACCTGTACTAATAATTG
>NW_015150974.1:545957-556121 GCF_000732505.1 Cyprinodon variegatus | reverse complement strand
CAAAGTATTACACGCTGGACAGGTCGCCAGTCCATCATAGGGCCACACAGAGACAAACAGGACATACAACCATTTAGAATTTAGAGAAGCCAGTTAACCTAACAGTCATGCTTTTGGACTGTGGGAGGAAGCCGGAGTACCTGGAGAGAACCCACGCATGCTCAGGGAGAACATGCAAACTCCATGCAGAAAGACGCCGGGCCGAGAATCGAACCCAGAACCTTCTTGCCCCACCATAATGATTATTATTTATTTTTCATTTAGAAGATCTATTTATAGTAAAGGGAGATACTGATTGTCCGTCAGTACAAAGGTGACAGACAAATCTTGTTGGGGGTTTTTGTCTAAATCATATTGTTTATGTTAAACTTGGAAAAATCACACTTTTCTTTATCAGTAAAAAAACTCAAGTTTTAATAAACTTCATCCAAGGCAATGTGCTGGCATGGGCTTTAAATATTCATGCAAAGCTTTAACCTTCTCCTTTATGTATTATATTCACTTATCCACTTTTGTCAAGGTGACAATAAAATGAATAAAACACAACTCCACTCACTGCCTGACTTATTATTCTTCCTCTGTTCGTGGAAATTGTTGGATTTAACTCAAATTTGTTTGCCGCTTCCTTGAAATTGCTTTGCTGATTTTCACCTTGGCGAGGCAGTCTGTGTCATGTCAATTAAAAGACAAAACAAAACTATCTCTATCAGCAGTTACATCATTTTTACAGAGCAGGGATGAATGCATTAAAGCAGATATTGCTGTTTGATGTGTTTACCAACTAAAAATAACTGATTGATCACTAATCAGAGCCAATCAACAGAAAATTAAATGATGCTTCTGTAAAGGTTTGCTGAATTATAAAGATCCAAAACAATAAGGGTGCAGCGGTAGATCGAAAACCAATTTACGGAGGCCTAAACATTGTCATCCTAGGTTTGCATCCTGACCCAGAGACCTCAGCTGCAAGCCTTCATCCTTTTACCGCACCACTTCCTGTCTGTCTCCTTAAAAAATAAAGGTCACTGGTGAAACTTTCAAAATAAAAGGTCCAACACCATGTTAGCAACTTAAATTTTTTTCAGCTGCTCCCAGGCTGTGGAACGCTCTCCCTGGCAACCTGAGGACCCCACATACTGTGGGGGCTTTTAAACTTGGCCTTAAAACCCACCTTTTTAGGAGAGCTTTTAATTGAACTCTTTCCCCATTTTTTTATTGTCTTTGATTATTTTATTTTATCTTTTCTTTAACTTTTAACTTAAAATTTTTTTTAGCACTTACCTGTTTTACTGTGTAGCACTTTAATTTGTTTAAATGTTAAGTGCATTACACTTCCAAAGTATTATTATTAATTTCATGCTGTTTAACATGAACTAACAAAGAGAAAACATGAAAAAACCCTTCCAATTTGAATCATAGAAAATCGTTGGGGAAGCTTCTAAATGTAACACCAGCTAATTTAGTGAAATGAAAAAATCTTGGTGTAAATTTACAAAACTGCAATATAACAAACTTTGCTTTCCATGCTTTGCCATTTAGGGTATGAAAGAGGATTTTTATTAGAAATGAAATGTCCAGATTCATCTAAAATGGCTTAATTGATGGATGGCATTCTTTCACTTATGATTCCCCCCCAAAAAATACAATAATTAAAATCCATAAACTCTGGCTGTGGTGGGGCCTACAAACATTAGCCAATCCACTTAGGCTACCGTTGAACGTGGATTGGCTATTTGTTTGTCAATCAACCATTTTGCGTACTTGTTATTTACGTAAGCTCCAAGCGTAACTCATAAGTTGTTTCCTACATTGGTTTGCTGATGCAGCTTTATTTTATTTGAGTCATTTGTTCATTCTTTTATGTAAACTGGAGCATGAATGGCCAAAAAATAATCCTGACAAACCTAACCGGAAAAGAAAGCCTGGATCTTTATACTTCTTTTAACATACGCAATAACTGGAGTTATTCAGATAACCAACAGTTTTCTAGCCTAAATTACCTTCTAATAGAGGGCCTGTAAAAAGAGCCACTGATGGATTATCCCAGATCCCCCCCCCTCTCCTCTCCATCTTTATCTTACGGTATTAGATACCTTAAAAGAGCAACAACCAAAATGGAAATTTTGGTTAAATCAGCATTTCAAGGTGTAGATTGGAGTTCCATTGCAAGCATTAGCTAGCAACAAGCTCTTTAACGCAGGCGTAACTTTCTGAAGGACTGGTGTGAACAGTCCCCACTAATACTTTCTGTTTTTTGTTGTTTTTTTTTTCCCTTCCCGCTACTTTAGCCAAAGGTAACAGAGGTTGGGTGCAGCTATCGTTTTCAGTCAGTCTTTTTTTTTCTTCCTCTGCTCCCGTGTCCCGCCTCTCGGTGTAGCATCATCGGATTTGTTGCTTTGAGACATCTGATTTGCGGCCGCATTTCACTGCATACATAGTAGCTACGTGGTTGGAGGAGAGACACACCGCAGCACTCAGTGAATATAAACCGGCAGCTACTTTAATTAAGTAAAAGTTAGAAGATGGGTAGGTTAAAAAATTAGAGATGCCACCGAAAAATCAGTTTGTTAGACAAACAAAGCTTTTTAAGTTAAAAACGGCAACAGATTGTAAGTTTATACAAGTTAGTAATATAATGCAGGACGCTTGAGAAAACATACTTTGTTCTTCTTTACTAGTTAAAAACAGTTTGGCTTCTCAAAGCACCAAGATGACTCCCAGTTACAGCTTAAAATTAAGATGTTTCCTTATTGCACAGACAGAATCAGACTGCAGAGCTTCTACAAATCTTTACATTTTGTTTCTGGCGTCCTTATATTAGTAAATAGGTTCATAAATCTTTTTAAACAGAGCACATAGAGAAGCAGGGAGAGCTGCAGATCTAAAGGTGAAACAGATTTACTGCGATATGCATTAAAATATATCTTCACGTTTACCAGAAAGTTTACAAGATAAAAATGTCCAATGCTATAAATAAGATGCAGCATATTCATGTTTTTCTGGTTGGATGGATGGAATTGAAATTTTACTTCTAGGGATGCATGATATATCGATTTTGGCAGCAGAATCGGCTGTTATTCATTATTTTTATACATTAATATTTTTGGGCCCTATATATCATGTATAAATATCGATGTATTATGGTTAATTTGTGTTCCCAACGATAGGAAAGCATTCAATAAATATATGTTTGAGCTAATTTTTGGAAAATACAAAAACCTACTGAGCTGTAGATCCACCCTTAGAGTGTCTCCACCAACTTTCATCAGAAAGTTACACCCTTGCTCTTTAACACAACTTATTGTGTCTAAATCTTGATTTCACAGTATGGAAGTGAGTTATGGTGAACTCTGAACTCAAATCAGCTGCAACGGCCTAAAAAAAAAAAGGTATGTGGAGCAAGAGTCACTAATACAGTAATATGAGAACTATTCCTTATAGTTCTTGGTAACTTCCAGTTTAGTCTTCAGAGTTCTGATTTGTGCAAACTTGACCAATCAACCAGAAATCCTGAGCTACTGTAAACCGTTGCCAAGCAATATGAAAATCTGAACGAATGGCGCCCGCAAAGCAAGAGCCGTTTCAAAGAAGACAATGAATCGTGTTTTCTCAGAGGCTTTTTTTCCAGTTCCTCAATTGAACAGGAAATGGCAGCAGAGAGGGAAGAGCACAGATGCCCTTTGTGCGGAACAGCAAATAAAATTTAAAGAGAAATTCTGATCTGGTTATCAGAAACTAGATAAGCCTTATGAGTAAGCCCTTATTATAATACCTCCCCCAAAACAAGCCTGTGGGGGGAGTATTATGATTTGATCGTATTTCCTTATGTCAGGTCCCACAACATTTTGCCCAAGAAACAAGGGTTACAGCCTACTATCTTAGAGGAGTGCATGGACTGTTTGTTAGGGAGGAACTGTGAGGAAAAAAGTACTTTTCAAACTATCATGTTGTTGATAAAGTTCCAAAATAAGTTTAAAAAATATCCACTGGACTTTGTTTCCAAGTTTGAAGAAATGTCGCTTCCAATCCAGTAAGATTTTCAACTCAAAATGTCAGAAATAGCGTTGAGTTCGAGGCTTTATACGGTAGCCCAACAAAGCTTTGTTTGTGCTTAGAAAACATCCAATTTGAAACCGAAAACGGGTCCACCCGTTTGGAATGGGGGTCGTTTGGCTTCTTTGTTAGCCTGCAATGCCCCATACCTGTCTATGCCTCTGAAAGGGGGGTCGTTTGGCTTCTTTGTTAGCCTGCAATGCCCCATACCTGTCTATACCTCTCCATACCTCTCTGAAGGGGGTGTCGTTAAGGGGCCTGGCTGAACAGGCTTCCTTCATTCCCCTCTCTAACCACCTATTTTCTTAGTCAATATTCTGGTCCTCAAAAGAATGGACCACTGTATAAAACCTCAAACTCAATTCTATTTCTGACATTTTATATTGAAAAAAGCTTCCTGGATGGGAAGCCAAATTATTTCAAACTTGGAAACAAAGTCCAGTGGATTGTTTTTTAACTTTTTTGGAATGACTATGACCTGAGATAACTGAGAATCTTCCATGTTGTTGATAAAGGTTTTTCATATTTTAATGAGGTATATAGAATGATTTAATTAGTGAAAACATGGTCCTATGGTCAATTTTATGTTTTCAAGAACATCATTGTGCGACAGTTTGGATCCAAGCAGTACAGGGGGCATTTTTTTGGGCATATTTCTCATATTTCTGTTTCTCAGGTACATAATATCACCTACAAGCTCTCAAAAACCTACTGATTCCTTCCCACTATCACCTCAATCCTCATCCCAATGCAGGTGGTCAAAACATTGCGCCTGTTAAGCCAGACCAATAACAACCCTAACGACTCACCATTACAGAGGCATGGGCCAGTTTCAGGTTAATTTGCAGGCATCAATGACTCTCCATTACAAAGGAGACCTGTTGTTGATTCAATAGGCTCTATGCACAGCTCCACTACTTCCTGAATTTAATGCAGCTNAACAAGCCTGTGGGGGGAGTATTATGATTTGGTCGTATTTCCTTATGTCAGGTCCCACAACATTTTGCCCAAGAAACAATTGTTACAGCCTACTATTTTAGAGGAGTGCATGGACTGTTTGGTTGGGAGGAACTGTGAGGAAAAAAGTACTTTTCAAACTATCATGTTGTTGATAAAGTTCCAAAAAAAGCTTAAAAATATCCACTGGACTTTGTTTCCAAGTTTGAAGAAATGTCGCTTCCCATCCAGTAAGATTTTCAACTCAAAATGTCAGAAATAGCGTCGAGTTCGAGGCTTTATACGGTAGCCCAACAAAGCTTTGTTTGTGCTTAGAAAACATCCAATCTGAAACCGAAAACGGGTCCACCCATTTGGGGTCGTTCAATGCCCCATATCTGTCTATACCTCTCCATACCTCTCTGAAGGGGGTGTCGTTAAGGGGCCTGGCTGAACAGGCTTCCTTCATTCCCCTCTCAAACCACCTATTTTCTTTGTCAAAAATGTGAATATTCTGGTCCTCAAAAGAATGGACCACTGTATAAAACCTCAAACTCAATTCTATTTCTGACATTTTATATTGAAAAAAAGCTTCCTGGATGGGAAGCAAAACGACTTCAAACTTGGAAACAAAGTCCAGTGGATTGTTTTTTTAACTTTTTTGGAATGACTATGACCTGAGATAACTGAGAATCTTCACCAGCATGTAGTTGATAAAGTTTTTTTTTTTATATTTTAATGAGGTAGAAAGAATAATTAAATTAGTGAAAACATGGTCCTATGGTCAATTTAATATTTCCAAGAACATCATGGTGCGACAGTTTGGATCCAAGCAGTACAGTGGGCATTTTTTTCTGTTTCTCAGGTACATAATATCACCTACAAGCTCTCAAAAACCTACTGATTCCTTCCCATTATCACCTCAATCCTCATCCCAATGCAGGCCAATAACAACCCTAACGACTCACCATTACAGAGGCATGGGCCAGTTTCAGGTTAATTTGCAGGCCTCAATGACTCTCCATTACAAAGGAGACCTGTTGTTGATTCAATTTGCATGTTTTTAAGATATGACAAGGCTTTTTTTGGGCTACTCTTTAAAAGCCTGGAGCTCTAACGCTCCTTCAGACATTTTGAATTGAGAAAGCTTTCTGGATGGGAGGGGAATTGCTTCAAAACTTGAAAAACAAAGTCTAGTGGTTTGTTTTTATCTTTGTTTTGGAATGACTAGGACCTGGATGACTGAGAATCTTGACCAGGACTCCCTGAAAGGTTGGCCATAAGCAAAACTAGTTTAATATTAAAATGATTAAAATCAATCATTTTCCTTCCAGCGATTTCATGACAACAGGCTCTAAATTTCAACAGCTTTGGGGAGAATTTAAGGGGGATTTAAAGTGTTCACTTCCAACATAATGTTGCTCATCTGGTTTAGAAAATATGAACAGAGTATCAAAGGGTACAGGTTTTTCCTTCGCTTCATCTTTTCCAGTTTATTTATCTCATCAGAGGAAGAGGGAATATTATGCGGACCTTTGTGAGAAAATAATAGGCTTATAACGAAGCATGGTGTTGGGTGGATCATGCTGAGGGGGACTTGAACTACAGCCAACACAAAGAGGTTTTTCATTTACCATTGTTGGTTATTCTGAACCACCATATTTACATACTTTAGGACATTTTATTTTACTCTGGTGAAGATTCTCAGCCATCCAGGTCATAGTCATTCCAAAAACCTTTCTCAATTCGATTGCTTTCTCATTTTGAATTGAGAAAGCTTCCTGGATGGGAAGCGAAACGTCTTCAGACTTGGAAACCAAGTCCAGTAGATTGTTTTTAATTTTCTTTTTTTTTTTTTTTTTATGACATTTTATTTTCCATCTGAAAAACATCAAATTGGAGCTGAGATATAATACATCCATTCATAACCTCCAGGAGGACGTTTCATGCCCACTTTTAAAAATACAGGATCGTAGCAGTTTCTTTTTTCTTGTCAGTTTAACATATAATAAAAAAAGATTAAAAAAATAAAACTGCGGGAGGAACTGCTTTTGGTTGGCAATTGAAACATAATTGTTTGCATTTTCACTCTGTGTCTCTTCTCAGACTCATGAGATATGATCATGAAAGACAAAGCCTCTCGATTCCAATCAATACCACAACCTCTGATCCTCAAAAGCTCCGGTGTGAGAGGCAACTGTTCCTCGAGCTTTACCTTCACAGCACTTCGCCCGCCGGGATGGCTGAACGTGCTCCAACTTGGTTTACTTAACTTACTTCCTCTGAGCATCAGCAGCTTAAGGGGCTGAAATTAGCCCCCAGGAAAGACGGGGCATAGATTCAGTGGGTGAGATCTCATTATCTCAGCAGCAAGAAGAGCAGCCAAAGCATTCTTGACACAGCCACTGCCTTCCTGTTGACCGATATCAACATCAGATCAGTGCACAAACATAAACAAGCTGCAGTCTTCCTAGCTGCTTGGGATCAGACTCCCTTTGCAAAATTAACTATCTTATTTGCACTCAAATCTCTCAGGTTAACTTATATCACAGGTGACTTAAGCAAATTAATTACATAAAGCTAACCATGCTTTGCCCTACAAATTTACCTCAACCTAAGCTGACAGGTGGAGCAAGGAGAGGAGGATAATCTGTCTCCCTTTCTGACCAACAGTCCTTCCTCTTCCTTTTTTAATCCGCAGGCAAAGCTGGAGGCCTGCTGGGCTTTTCTAGCCCAGGTATCCTGTTGCGATCCCTGCTGTGAGGCAACAAGCCTCTCTCTGATTAAGACTCGGAAACAAGCGCTCTGCGCCTCAGTTCGAGCCAGACAGGACCTTTTCTCCTATTTTGTAACAGCGTCATGTGGCGGCAGGTCAGGCAGCGAGAAAAGATGCATGAATCGGGTCTCTGTGGGCGTTTCTTTGCATCTAGTGGACAGCACATGGATGCGATTCACTGGTGTTATATTCACAGGCTCCTCAAACATTAGAGGAGAGCCTTGGGGGAAATGAAAGCTGCCCCCAGGTAGCAGCTGCAGACCGTTCGATCACAGCTGAAGCTTTGTAGATCAGCAATATAAAGGGTTTTCAGATTCATCCGCTCTTATTCAGTTCAAATCAAAAAAATCCTGCAGATCATGCTCGATTAGAAAAGAAAAAAACTGTAAGTATGCGTGCCTATGAAGGACAAATATGCTTTCTCATTTGTCAAAACAGCTGGAAGCACTAAGAGCCATTTTATGATGATTTGCATCACTTTCTGAGAGAAAAATGAAAGACAAACAGGCTAACTCCCCGAGGGAGCCCTCTTCCTCAGCCCTAAATCCCAAACACGAAGTATTCCTCCCAGCTAAGTGGATGTGTCTTTAGAGACAAAATGGGTCACAGAAATAAAGAAACACATCAGCACCTTAAACCATCCCTGGAATGACTGGGTTAGGCTTCTGTCCTGTAACCTACCATCTCTGTTACAGATATTTTTTAAAGGATCAAACCTGTCTGCACCCACTGCAGACAAAAATAAACTCTGGAATTTAACTGCTCTGCACTTAAAGAGAAAAAAAAATCTGATCTAAAGGGGCCCTCGGTTCTCATAACTGTTCACAGCTGGACCTGCTGGCCTTCCTCAGAGAAGGACTCACATCCATCCGCCTTTTCACATTAGGTCACCCTGCAGCTCCAAACAGATTATTTTATACGATAAAGCAGCAGACATGGGAACAAACTGTTGAAAGGACTTTTTCAAAACTTTTTTTAAAGCCTTCTTAATGACTTCACATTGAAGCAGTCAAACCCTTCCTATAATTGCAGATTTTTTTTTTCTCACTGGTATTTTGACCATTTAACTCTGCTGATAAGCTCAAAGCCCTCGAGGTTGGAAGGCCTCTTTCACATCACCCTAATCTTTAAACCCTCCACATGTGCTTCGCGTTAAAGTCGTAGGGAAGCAGCTGTTCCAACATTTGAATTTCCGAAATTGGTTGTTTATCAAGGGGTGGGGTTGTTGTGGTGGAAGGTTCGCAAGCAAGTTTGGTTGTAACCGGTTTATCGGAAGCATCTTGCTAACCAGTTAGCATCTTAGTGCTAGTAGGTTCCCAATGGGAAATTGCATTGGGACCAATTAGCACTAAATTGGTGACTTAGAAACGACGCTGTCAAGGAACGCTATGGACAGAGGAAACATGCAAGAGGAGAGCTTAGTGTTGAAGGTCGTGGATGAGTCTCCTCCATCATCCATTTTTTATTTAGAGGAGGAAAGCCCTTGCCTCGCAACGCTGCCAGTTCTGTTAGCTCTACGCCTGCTGAAGACACAGACGTCCATCCCCGTGACCACTGGGACGGAACTCAATGGGAAAGGAAATGATTCTGATTTCTTATTTCAACCGTTGCATATATTAGCTGCGACATAGGAATCAAGACGCTATGACCAAAAAAAATTGATTGACAGATGACCGTTGATATATGATTGGCCGAATTTAGGTGTTCAGGCTGACGGATAACTAACTGGCCTGCAGAAGATAACGGGGAAAAACACAGATTTTAAGACAGGATTTTTTTTTAAATTGCATTTTTTTTAATTTTGGGACAATATAGTCTGATGAAGAGAACATTTATATACATGTTTAATCCAGAATGATTTTACATTTAAATATGACTTCCCTACAACTTTAATCCTTAACGTCTTCAGGAGTGTCGAATGTCTATATGTGCTTGGCAGATCTAGAGACTGAGATTGCTTATTGTTATTTGCAAAAGAGCTCAAGCTCAGTCAGACAGAATGGAAGGATCTATGAACAAATACTGTCAAGATTTTCGTTGATATATGATTGGCTGAATTTAGGTGTTCAGGCTGACGTATAACTAACTGGCCTGCATAAGATAATGGAAAAAACCCCACAGATTTTAAGACTGGATTTTTTTTTAATAGAAATGTCTAACTTTTGTGAGATTTTAATATATCCTAGCCTTGTGAGACCATCCTGATTTCGCAAGCTTTCAAGATTTCACTCGCTAATCAGTCTGGAGACTCTCCGTTAAAGAAAATTTGGAGCCGTTCACCAAACGAACGTCCAATCAGCGTTGGCTTTGAGGCGGGTTGAGGTGTGACGCAACGAGAAGCGTGACAGTTCAGTCTAAAGACCGTTCAATCTAAAGATAGCCACGCAACTAGTGTTAGC
>NW_015150974.1:543936-545536 GCF_000732505.1 Cyprinodon variegatus | reverse complement strand
GACTTTAAACTTCATTTATTCTGTAAAAAGCTCCCCCCACAGGATGATGCAACCACCTCCATGTTTCTACATGGGGCGTTCAGGTGTCATCCTGATTACGCACACTTTGTTTCATTATTTTGTGACATGTATTCCAATTTTAAATAAATTGTGATCTGTGGTGACAAAAAGTTGAGGACAGGATCAGAAACATGAAGCTTCTCAGCTCCCTGAAGAGCAGAGAAAAGCGACTGAGCCCCACATCTCCTGCAGATGATGCATACATTTAGCTTTCATCTGCTATTTTGTTTATGCAAATAGGAGCCGCTCTGCAAAAGAGGACACAGTTAAATAAATGGCTGCCAGTTTACAAAGCAGGAGATTCAGTCTTGAGTTGATCCTTGACAACAACCTGCTGCGGTTTGTTTGTTTCTTTGTTTTTTCTGAATGAAAACGCACAGAGCAGTGGGAATGGCGCACTTTATGAATGAGAAATGACCAGAAATATATATATATATATGTGTGCGTCTGTGTGCTTGAGAGCAGGAGAAGTTTAAAAGGCGCAGATATTCAACAGCTGTCAGTCTGTGCAGAGTCTCTGCTCTGTCGTTTCCGTTCAAACGCCACACTGTCACATTGTTCTCCGCCTGCAAACTTTCTGATCTGCGCGCTGCAGCCGCCGCTTTACTCACGTTCCGAGGACTTCCTTAAAGTCAAAGATGTCCTTGATGTCATCTACGTGCTTTTTCCAAGAGCCGTCGCTGGACTCGCCGTTTTCTTGCGCCATTTCGCACCGGGGAGGAGGTGGGGTGGAGAGGAGGGAGGAGGAGAAAAGATGAGGAGACGCCGCTCTCTGGAGGAGGATCACCACACTAGAGTCACCCAGCCCCAAAAAATAATAAAGGAAAAATAAAAGTGCTTCACTTTTGATGGTCTGGAAGCTCTCTGGATGTCTGTCTGTCTGTCTCACCCATGCCAAGCGAGTCCAAAGGGGGGAGGTATGTCCTACCCAGAGAGGTTATTAGACTAATCTGTCTGACGTAGCGGATCCTGAGCCAGAGCCTCCCCGCTGATCGCATCACCGACCGGGGAAACACATGCAGGCTCTTCCCCTCCTCCTCCTCCTCCTCCTCCGGGGCGGGGACGCGGCGATGCTGGGAGGATGGAGCCGCTGCGCTGAGGAGTCACACAGACCTGTGGTTGTTATAGCAATAGGAGGAGTGGGAGGGTTCCGCCTTACTATGTGGCTGTGTTCGCATTGCACCAAAGCGCAGAGCGAGGTGGAAAGTCCAAACTGTTTCAGGACGCGTTTCCGCATCGGTCTGATGAGAACGCAGCGGATTTCCTTTCAATCTGGGCTCAGATTCAGTAGCAGGGGTGAAACAACGAGATATGGGGGTCCAGGGCCCAGCCCCCCCTACCAGAGGCGTAGCCAGAAAATTTTTATAAAGGTGGCCAGGCAATAACCAATGTACAATGAAGGGTGGCCAAAAGCTGATAGGCGCCAGAAATTCATTTTCAATCTATAACAGGAAAATTAAAGGAATAGTACACCCAAAACATGATTAGCCTTCATTTTCTACTCACCCCCATGCTGAACAACACTCTGGAGTACTTTTTT
>NW_015150974.1:540510-541954 GCF_000732505.1 Cyprinodon variegatus | reverse complement strand
AAAAAAGTACTCCAGAGTGTTGTTCAGCATGGGGGTGAGTAGAAAATGAAGGCTAATCATGTTTTGGGTGTACTATTCCTTTAATGAGCACAACATCCATATTTTCTAAATAAAGACAAACTATCTTTCCTACAAGCTTTGCTGACTTAGGCTACGTTCACACTGCAGCCTGAAGTGACCCAAATCCGATTTTTTTTACCCATATGCCTCCTGGATCTGATATTTTCATAGCAGTCTGAACAACGCAGATCCGATTTTTTGACCCAGGCCACTTCGATATTTGGTCCTGAATCCAATACGAATCTGACCTTTTCAAACGTGACCTGTGTCTGAACGGATTCATCCAACCTGGCCGTCATTAATACTCGACAAAGGTCACTATTCTGCGTCTTGCTACACAAAATCGGCAAGAAAAACAACAACCATGGCAGATGATGATGCAGAGAGCAGTATTTATGCTTAACCACCTTGAAAAGATTGAGTTTTTATGGTTGGAAAAGACTGCGAAATGCGCGCCGGCACTACCATTCATGTTTACTTCCATAAACACTGGCTTATGATGTCATTGCGTCCTCTACTGCGCATGCGGGACACTTGCGTTGTATGACTGCAGTTCACACAGGAGAACTGCATATATTTGGAAATGTGAACGGCAACGCAAAAAAATCGGATTTCACAAAAAAAAAACATAATTGAGCATCAAGGCCTGCAGTGTGAACGTAGCCAAATAGACGCATAAATATTTAAATATCTTTGCTTTCTAGATAAAAGGTATAGTGGACAAAATTCTTTAAGGTTTGAGTTCTGGGGCAAACATATTTTCCAGTGTCATTATCTACTTTTATCAATAACCATTCTGCATAAAATTGATTTTTACAAGTACTAATATCTACATAAATTGATTGTTTAATAGCTTTTATTAATATAGTTATTTATCAGTAATTTTACTGAAGACTCTTAGATGACCTGCAGAGACACATAATTTTCGCTTTAACCCATAAAACACAAAATCTAGTTCTGAAAAGAGCAGGAATTTTGTACTTGTCAAGTAATTGTTAATATATAAAAAATTAAAATGTTTTGAATATTCCACTTGAGAGTATTAGTGCTGCCACCATCTGTATTAGAGGGAAAACATGGTAGGGGTGGCCAATGATTGGCTAAGGGTGGTCATGGCCACCCCTGGCCCCCCATCTAGCTCCGCCCCTGCCCCTTACTTTGATTTTTTTTATTTTTTTTTGGTCTTTTTATTGTTTTTTTTTTATTTGTTTTTCTCAATAGTCTATTACAGATTTGTTTTTACTATTAATAGCTTTAATTTTCATATACAATTGAGCTTTTTATTGTAAAAAAGATGTTCAGAACCTTTTTTTTTTTTAAATCTATCAAATAAGAGGATCTTATTTTGATAACAGCAAATAAGTTTAAACATATACACAAATTG
>NW_015150974.1:538526-539659 GCF_000732505.1 Cyprinodon variegatus | reverse complement strand
AAAAAAATACTATAATAGGAGGCTTAGCTATTTTGTTTAAAAACAAACTATTTAATTCACACAATTCTGTGAATAAAGTGAGAAACATTGACTAACATGGTTATAATCGGACAAAATATGTTTAAAAAAATATGTTAGGAGGATGCAACATTTTGCCTTCTGCTAAATGACTGCTGAAGATTCGCACCAGCTCCCAAACAATACCGCAGGGAAAAATAGGAAAATATTCCAATGTTTAATGGGAGTTTGAATTTTACCAATTTTAAGAAACTGCGTTCTTCAGGTGCTTCACGTTTTTCTGCAAAACTCTAAACAAGATTTTAAATCTCAGCATTTTGACTAATCAAAATAAAGTGCACTTGTAAGAAAACAACAACAGTGCTCCCTCTCCTGCGGCTCTACAGTAGAGGAAATGGAAGAGGGCTCATTTAGTCTGGGGGTTTGCATTCTGCACAAGAAAGCTTGATGCCACATTAGACAGAAATCAAACTGACATAAAAAAAAAGGCGTAGGAGGAGCTGATCATTTCTGAGAGATGAATCCATGAATCACCAGACTACAACACAAAGGGTCCTCTAACAGAATTTATTACCAACACACGTATCTGTGTCGTTTACAGATTCTTCCTCCTGAGCTGTGGATCTCTGCAGCTCCCCCAGAGCCACCATCCACCTGGTGGCAGCTTCACTGATGAATGTTCCCCTTATCCAGTCTAAGTAATTTCCCCTGACTTGATGTAATGAACAGCTCTGTGTGACAAATTTTTTTTATAACAGAAAAAGTGCTTAAAAAATCCTCCACAGCTTTATCTCTTAGCTGGTTCCTGTCTGCTTTGGTCTATAGGAGCTTTATTTCTCATTTCCTTCTCAGAAGAATTTGATTCCTACTGATCTTAAATTGCACTCATGAAGATCTTGTTAACTTATTCTGGGACTTTTGAAATAAACTAGTTGCAGTGGATTTTCTGTAGAGGCTACAAATTGAAGGGTTAGGAATACACCCACCCATTTTTTCACCCGTTTCATAAAAACAGAAAATTGTGTATTATTGTACTTTCTCTGCACATAATGTCTTATTTTGTCCTGTTACAGGGAAGATTGTGGTTGTAGCATAAAGGAAAGGTGATTTATTTG
>NW_015150974.1:535784-537335 GCF_000732505.1 Cyprinodon variegatus | reverse complement strand
GATTGTTTTTGCAGTGGGATTGCTTTATGGAATAATACTTTTCAAACAGTTTGCATATTGGGAACAGGTCGTTCTTTCTCCTGCGCTGAATTGATATTGGTAGAAATCTGCTGTGCCTGTACTGGTAAAAACCTTTGTGCTGTGAGTATCATGTTCTAACACATGTTCAGGTTACATATGTGGCAGCAGAAAACAAACAGTCTGAAAGGGACTGGTCCGATTTCATATTCTGCTCAAAGAAAACACTATCAGACTCTGTGCAATCATAAAACGTCAGCCAATAAGAGGTAATCTCACTGAGTAAATCTGCAGTGCATCAGGAATATCAGAGTAAAGGGGACGAATGAGTAATCTAGCATTGTGAAGCAGAACAGAAGGCAACAGTAGAGAAGAACCGCTCCCTTCTAACTGAACGAAACCTGCAGCAGAACCAGTTTGAGCAGCGATCTGCCTCCACATAATGGGGTCAGGACAGGAAAGGTGATACAAACACCTGGGCCAGGTGATTTTTTTCCATGATGTCTCTTATTATCATAGAAATACATTGTTAGATCAGGTTGGTTTTCTCAAACTAGTTTTGCAGAAGTGCAAGTGAATGTCTTGCTGTACAAGTCTAACAACATATCACCCTAGCAGGATTTAAATTTTAATTGGCATTAAGAGACTTTGGAAAAAGGTACAAAATGAATCATGAGCCCAAAGCTTTACATAAAAAATAGATAGGAAATTAACCATATTTATCAAAAATTCCTGCCATTCTAAAAGTTATAAAGGGCAAATAGTCAACATTTGATTAAAATTGGCACAGTGTAAGATAAGTAAAGGACGAGTAAAAGGTCAAGTAAAAACATCCTGTGTTTACAATAATAATTCATAATAATTTAGCTTTATTAGGGCTGCTCAGTGGGGCATTGGGTAGCACTGCTGCCTTGCAGCAAGAAGGTTTTGGGCCTTTCTGCATGGAGCATGTTCTCCCTGTGCATGCATGGGTTCTTTCTGGGTACTCCAGCTTCCTCCCACAGTCCAAAAACATGACTGTTAGGTTAATTGGCTTCTCTAACTTCTCCTTCGATATGAGTGTGTGCATGAATGGTTGTTTGTCCTGTTTGTCTCTGTGTTGCTCTGTGATGGACGACCTGTCCAGGGTGTACCCCACCTCTCGCCCATTGACAGCTGGAGATAGACACCAGCCCCTCTAGGGACCCCCACTTGGGATAAGCATGACAGAAGATAGATGGATGGATGGATGAACTTAACCCTGTAATGCCAAATGTATCATATTTGATACATTCGGTTTCTGAAATGTTTTGCGTCTGACACCTTTTGTATAATTTATTGGTAAAAACTTTGCTGAAAATCCTATTGTACACAATCAGATATACCTGATAACAGAGGGCAGAAGACTACACAAAAAATAATCTTGACTTATCGCATAGTAATAAATTATTAATATCAAAAATGTATTTCTGTTTTTTCTTTTTACATATTTTGTTAAAAGGCCAAATAAGGACTTCAAACCAAAAAAAAAAGTAATTTTCTGTTTTGCTGATG
>NW_015150974.1:531316-533635 GCF_000732505.1 Cyprinodon variegatus | reverse complement strand
ATGGTAAAAACTAAAAACTAAAAAGCTCAAAATCCTATTGTACACAATTAGCTATACCTGATAACAGAGGGCAGAAGACTACACAAAAAATAATCTTGACTTATCGCATAGTAATAAATTATTAATATCAAAAATGTATTTCTGTTTTTTCTTTTTACATATTTTGTTAAAAGGCCAAATAAGGACTTCAAACCAAAAAAAAGTAATTTTCTGTTTTGTTTTATTCTTGGATCGGGCTTTAAAGGGTTAATGATAGCTCAAAAAGCAACCCCAAGCCCATTTTGGGAATGCAAAGTAACTTGTACTTTATTTAACATTAAATTTCAGTCACAATAAACTTTTTTGGGTCAAATTATTGGGTACAAACAACAAAAATGACTTAGGTTTGTTCTTGCATGTTTATCCAACAGACCCTGAGGCATGCATGTCATTCATGATCTCTGGAGGACGGGTTGTTCTGCAGTGTCTCAGCGCCAGAGGCAGCTAAAGAACTTATATACTTTACTGATGTAAAAGTACTAATACCTGAGTGAAAAAAGACTCTGGTAAAAATAGAATGATTTTTTTTCTCCTTTACTTAAAAAGCACAAAAGAAAAAAAAAATACACGTTACCAAAGTAAAATGAAGTTACTTTTTAGAACTCTATTCTTTAAAAAAAATCTTATTTGCAAACAAAATAGGTTAATTTTCCTCTTTTTCTCATGGTGTTAATAGAGAGGGCATACAAATACTGACTGAGTCTGTTTTTTTTTTTTTTTCTAAATTAACCTTTCAGACAGAATAATAATAGAGATTGAGTTTTATAGAAATCCTACGTTCAATTATTTTAGAGCTCTGCTGTCCAGAGCATATAAGTCATAAAACAGCATTAGTAATGAAACTGGAAACATGATCCACATGTGAATCTAACATCTAGTAAAGGGGGAACAAGACAAACTGGGAAAGTTTAGAAAGTAAAGACATCTGTGTTCAAATTTAGAGAGTAAAAGTAAAAAGTTGCCATGATGTCAACTTTTATATGCAAATAACATGCATATACCAGGGAAAAAAAGCTACTTAAGTAAAGTAACTAAGTATTTATACTTAGCTACTTGACATCTCTGCTTAGTGGCTGCGTTTCTGTACTTGACCACTTCGGTGGCTTCCTTCCAGGAAACTGGCTGTTAATACTGAATCCATGACTTGGTGCGAGCTGGATCTACAACGTGGAAAACTGCATTTTTCTGTTCAGTACAGAGGCCCTCTTGTAGAGACTCAGCTTTCAATCAGCTAATCCACGCCACCCATGATGATTTTTTTTATTGTTAAACACTGTCTTTCTTAGACAACCTTTTGTGTTTACAGGACAGTGGGTTTAAGTCAAACCTTTAAAATAACTCTATTTTCCGGAGCACACTGACCCTGAGGAGGTAAACTTGCAGTGAATGCAGATTGTTTCATGCAACATATTTAGGTAAACAAATAATGAAGAAAGACAAAGTAATGGCCCAAATCTTAAGAATAAGGAGTTATAAAACAGCTCCTGAGGCTATGCAGAGTGATGATGATGTGCAAGAACCCAATGCAGAAGCACAACTAGAATTTAATGCATCATGCAAAAACTCATACTTTCTTTTAGGGTTTTTTTTTTTTTTTTGTCTTCATCAGCTCAGCACTGGTTTTAAACTTTATACTTCCCCAAAATAATTTGTTGCAAGTACATGCATTCAAAAATCCCTGAAAACAAACCAGGCCAACAGGTATGAATCTTCTTCCTTCCAATTAAATCCCTTATCTTCTGAGGAAAACTCCCTTTTTGGCATTTGAAAATTTTTTAACAAATCTCCATCAGGTAGGATGTGAAATTATTCTTTTTTAATGTATTTTTAATTTTTTAATGAACATAAATCTACTCAGATGAGACTGGGAACATAGCTACATACAGTTGCATCCAAAACTATTCATACCCCTGGCAGGTTTATGTTTAGAATCAGAAGATTGTTAATCAGTTATAATAGCTTTATAAATACACTGGAAAAACAATCTAGAATTAAGAAACTTTCTTAAATTTAGTGTATTCACCCTTAATTTGAGTAGGTAAATGAGCTAGTTTGCCAATGGAATGAGTATTTTTACTCTTAAAATAACATAATTAGATAATATATACCGGTACTTAAATTAAGACAAATCAATAGTCTTCTTTTTTTTAAGTGTAAATCGTCTTGTTTCATTGGCAAATTGTCTCTTTTACCTCCTCAATCCAAGAATAAATGAACATATTTTAACCCTGTAATGCCAAATGTATCATATTTGATACATACGGTTTCTGAAATGTTTTG
>NW_015150974.1:527201-530866 GCF_000732505.1 Cyprinodon variegatus | reverse complement strand
TCTTTTTGCTGTGAATTTCCCCATTGTGGGACAATAAAGGGATTTTCTATTCTAAAAATATCTTCATGTGTGGTTAGCAGAGATCCTGCAGAGCAATTGTTAAAATTCTTATTAAGACCTGCAAACTGTGGAGTTCTTCTTGATTCATGTTGAAGATTTTTTATCAGATCTTAGTCCCAAATCAATCTTAACAGTTTAAATCTTTGTCATCAGCAAATAAACCTCCATCTGATGTTGATAATTTAAAATGTCGCCAATATCTCACAGTCACATGGTAAGGGAGGGGTCCTTATTTAGTCTCATCAATCTAGGGGATCCCAAACTGGAAAATTAGATTTTATTTTTTATTATAGGGGAGGCAAATTGTGATAGATTGGAGAATGGGATGGATAAAGATGCCTTCTAATAATTTACTCAACTTTCAAGCTTTAATAAAAACCTTCCTTTAAAGTATGCTCTAGCTTAACGTTTTACAGAAACATGACCAGAAACCATGAAAATAGATTTATTTCAAAATATTTCTGCTGTACTTCCATTAGCAGTTCATAAAGTTAGTGTTTTTGTCTTAAATTACAGCGTCGGTGTAAACAGACATAAAATCATATCAGATCCTTCATTGTAAAAGATTTGCTGGATCAAATGTAACATTTTCCACATTTAAAATTACAACTAACATTTTTTTTTTTTTGCAATCTAATCAAAAAATGCTTAATTTCCTCCTTAGTTATGTAAATGTTGAAGTCAAGTTCACTTCAAGTTTAATGCTCAACTATGACAACAGTACAATGATAATTGCCCTCCTGCAGCCTTTATGCATGAGATGACCGAAAGGTTTGGATTCCTGAAGCAGGGATCCCATTATTGTTCATTAATGCAAATACAATCACCAACTTTAAAAACAGCTGCATGTTCCTACTAACATCATGTAAATGTGATCACTAAGACCTTAATTCTAATGCATCTACCTTTAAACTGAAAACTGGCGCATCAGACAGGTGAATTCAAAGAAAAAATTAAGACATTGTTTTCAAAATGCATAAACTCTAAAATAAACATGTTGAACTAGTTCAGAACATCAGAAATTATAAACCTTACTCTCTCGAAAACATTCCTCAATTTATTACTGACCCTGTAGATTCAGAACATTGTACCAAAGCCTCATGTCCGTTCTGCAGCAGACCTGAATATAGAGCAGCACTGCTTTACTTAAGTTTGTTTAAAAACTGTTGAGTCTCAGGAAAAGGTCGCTGTGAGGATGGCCTCCTGCTGCTGGTGATGAAGCGTCCCGATGCCGACGGCTGGGGCGGGGAGCGCTGGTCGACTCACTAACCGGAGCTGAAGACGACAGAGGAGGCGGTAAAAGACGGCATTTCAGAAAGAACAAAGCTTTACCCTAAAATCTGCTCAATGCTCATTACCTTGCAGGCCAGCTGCTTCTCGAACCTGGGGGCCACAAAAGACCAGGGACCCATGTTTTCAGGTTCCTCCTGACTCCAAATAAAATCTAGGAAGAAAATAAAAAAATAACATATTATACTTTGCTTTTAAAATACTAATTTTCTTTTAAAATACTAATAAAGATGGTGCAGCGAGCAAAAAGCAGAGATCATCTGTCCGAAGCGTCAATAAATTAAGTTTGCTATATAGTCCCTGCTGTATGTGGACACAGTAAGCTTATATGAGCTATGAGAACTGCACATTTTAAACAGGGCCTGCATGAGGAGAAATTGGCTTGTGCATGCCCATGCATGCTCTTGCATGTGCATTTTTGTTAAATTGGAGAGGGCGAGTCTTTTAAAAAATCCTCCACGATACTTTTAAAAGAAAAAGTTAGCTTACAGTCACCTTGACAAATCACGGAGGAGGATCTTTGTGAGTGCAGCGTTATATTCTTTTTGAGCAGAAAGCTTTCATACACTTTAAAGTTTCCACTGATATGCTGCCAGAAAACGGCTTTTCATAATTTGTGCTTTTTTTTTTTTTTTTTTTTTACACATTCAGTAGCTAAATACTTAACGAGAAACTGTTAAAAGCCTTAAAAAAACACACACACAGTGGACCATTAACTTGCAAAAATATGCCTGCCCTTCAAACCTTTCTAAACTCTGATTTAAACTTCCATGAACTCCGTTTAAATCGAAATGATTCTCCTTCCATACACACCAACTTGTGTCGGTCCATAAGCCTAAAATCCAATACTGAAATTATAACATTTAATTGCATATTTGGGCGTTTTCGCAGCTGTTTACATCCTGTTACAGTAGTTTTCTGGGAAAACGCTAAATTCCTGAGATATAAATGATAAAAACCTGATCCAGCTGGAATAAACCAACCAATGCTGATTATTAAGATCATATCAATCAGTCCATCTGATCCATTATATGTTGCTTTTTCCTTCTCCTCTTCTCCCGTTTGAATCATAATGACCCATAAGCAATACTTAAGTCTGAAATGAAACAAAGGCGACAAAAGTACGTTGATAATGGTCAGCAAATGAAGCTTTCAGATCGTGCTTCACATGATCTGAGAGCATGTCCGCTAATGAATCGACAAATGCAGGATCAGCTGATGTAGATACAAGAAAAAAAAACCTAATAACGCCTCAAAATGTCGGCTACCTGATGTATGGGTTTATCTCTTCTTAAAAATGTCACAGATGCTGCTATTCACTCATTCTAAGGCATTTTGTACTGACATTCGCTTCCAATGTGGTGTGAAAATTTTTAAACTTGGGCTAAAAGTCAAAAGAGCTTGTGAAGCATTTTTCCCCCCTAAATTTAAATCTACAAACATGCTGTCCATGTTTTTGCCTGAACAAAAATATAGTATGCGTGCAATATCAACTGTAATCTTTGTGATCCATAAAGAATTGACCAATGGTAAGGAGGTATAGAGTTCCCAAAATACCTTTGAAAAGGTTTGCTAGATTGTGCCATGTTTAATAAATCAGTTTTAGAAAGGGTGCACATTTTGAATTTAAAAATTGACATTTTTGTGGTCTGAAAACTAAAACTAAAGCAAACAGTATATTTGATAAAGGAAGAATACACTTGGTTGAACCAAACACTCTGATTTTCAGGTTTCGAGTGGCCTTTAAAATCCTTCTGCTACATTAAAGCAACAGTTTTTGCTGCATTCAACAGTTTAAAGATCATTAATGTGCAGCAGCATCTTTCTAAGGCACGGCCAAAACAGCTGAGATAAATGTTTAAAAGTTTTATCAATACAGTTTAGCTCTCAGGTGTTTTTATCTAATTTGTGCAGAGATAAATATGTTTTCACATTTCATGAAATTTGGCTGAATTGAAAAATAATAGAAAAATAAATGAAGAGGATAAACTTCTAAAGACAAACAGCTTCTTTTATACGACTGCTTCTTTATATCCAAACCTAAAAGCTGAATGGGACAATTTCTCTTTGCTAAGGTTGCAAAAAAAAACAGGTTTTTAACTAAAACAATTTTCCACTGATACAAAACGAAAAGCTGTTTTGTTTTATTCCAACAGCATGACCTTAAATCTTTCATCTTTAATATTAACAGAGTGCTTTTGCATTTTAAAGAGAAAACACTTTCTGAGATGAACCCTGAACATCTATTCATCTTTAACAAAACACACGTCACATTGGTGATGTTTTCTGCTGTTTGTTTTAAACCTTTCTGCTCC
>NW_015150974.1:522672-525096 GCF_000732505.1 Cyprinodon variegatus | reverse complement strand
AGTGCGCCTTATAGTCGTGAAAATACGGTATGCCTCGCTTAAGATACGTCACGCACTCCGTTGCTCTTATTGGTTGTAGGTCTATCCAATTGAGTACAGAGGCATTTTTTTCCTGGTTCGTTCAAAACACGCCCCATAATCACAGCTCTATGGAGCAGCATCAGACTCATATTCTGACTAGAATTGAGTCGGACTACGTCAGGCTAGCAAAAATAGGGGAGAAATTTCTAAATCTGCGATTTTAATTTGTATCAATATCAATATCTATTAATCACTGCAAAGGCTCATCTTAGGATATGAGCTAAATCGGAGGTCTTCAACAGAGGATCCGCGGCCCCTAGGGGTTCCAAGGAGGTACTGCATGGGGGTCGCGAAAGTTCTGGTTGATTAGATTTTTTTTCCTGCAATTTTTCCCACTAATTGAAATGTCTTTAAATCCACATCAACATGAATTCAACACACTGTAGTAAACAGACCCCTGATCTAAATGTTAAAATAACGAGATTGTAATCCCCCCTACTTCTAACTTGCCTAAAGGAATGAAGCGGGCTATAGCATTTACCACGCTTCTAGCTCGTAGGTTGATCTTACTTAACTGATAAAGTTTTCAGGGTGGATTGGTGGTTGACAGAACTGTGACATTGAGATTGTATTGACACTTTGAATTAGTCCCAACAATGTCTGTCTTATGTTCAAAATGTTCAATAAACAAAGTAAAAAAAAAAATAAATAAAATAACAAGATTGTAAATGCAGCCAATTGAACCAATGCTTCTCTCCGTTTTCATGGAAATACAAAATATTCTCAGACATGAGTAAGGATTTCAATTATTTTTGACCATTTGAGCAACACTTCACTACAGTACACTCTGTGTACAAAATGACCATAAAGTCTGTCTAAGTCTAACTTAGACTCCAGGTCAGATTCCAGGTCAGATTCCAGGTCCCCTCTACATTATTTCCAAGTCAAAATTGCAGCTTTTCCAAAGTCCTCCATCTTTTTCATTGAAATATTTTTACTTGTACTTTTTCACTCAGCCTTTAAATATGAATTTAGCAAAAAAAAAAAGAGAGACTGGAAGGACAAACAAAAGTAAGGACATGAGAAAAGGAAGGGAGAACACAGATTAGAAGAAAGAAAATATGGGGGAGGAAGGAGGGAAAGAAATAATGAAGGACGGGTAAAGAAGAGAGAAGGAAGATGAAAATAATAAAGTTAGAAAATGGAACAGTGTATAGAGTATGGAAATGTTATCCATACCTGGAAAACCCTAGAAACAAGTTTTGTGTTTTTCCAGACTGTGTAGAAACCCTAAACAAATAAAGGCACTACATCAGTAGCAGGCAGAGAAAAGGAAGCGATCATCGCAGTTTTTTCCTTCCTGCTGTGATGGATTGAAAGGTGTGCCACAGATGTGGCGTGGGCGCAGTAGAGGATCCACTACCTGACGGCAGCGTCTTGAGTCAGAGCTGCAGCTCGGCAGCAGACGTGAGGTGAGAAAGGAAACTGGAAGGCTTCGTTTCGCTGATGTAAGAACATGTAATGCTCTGACTGGATCTAAACATTTAGCTGGAGGAAAAAAAATCCCCACTGAACCCCAAATATCATTGACATTATGAAGCACTATGCATTTATATTCCTACAGGTGTTCATGGAGGATTCATACAGAAAAAAAACATTAAGATCTAAGAAGCCAGCTTTGTTAGCTTCACCCTTTCAACTGATTCTGACAGAATTTAACCAAATTCAAACTCATAAAATGAAATATGATGTTTGAGACAGAACATTTGAACTAGAATTGAACTGGGTGTCTTGTGCTTTCATGGGAAACACCCTGAAATTACAGTTTGTCACCTTTCAAACCGAATTTTTCGACCCTTCAGTATGAAACGGCTCGTTTTAGTCAGAATCAAAGTGACAAATAGTAATTTTCCAAAACCTGCTACAGGTGTTACATAAGCCACTCATATTTTAGCTGAAAGTAAAACACCTTTCTTTCAGCTTAACCATAAGATGAAACAAATGTTTTAACTAGGGATGCACCATCTGTATCATCTCTGTATTGACAGAATTTGGCCATTTTTAAAATATATTCTCATCGGACCACAAATTAAAGAGCCTATAGCATGCAAAATCTACTTTTTTTTAATAGCTTTTAACTACATTTTACCAAACCAAACTTTACTTTGCACATGTGAGGTTCCAGTAGAATCAATTTTGCAGTGACAGCATCTGCTTTATTTTTTTTAGCTAATTTCTAAGATGTTAAAATATGGCTGCAAGATCTCAGACTTTGTAGAAGTCTAGCAAAGAAGAGCTTAACTAAAGAGGCAAATGCAGTAAAGGCAAGGGCAACTCCCCCTTTCAGAGACATAGGCCAGTATCAGGCAGAGGTCTCAAGTAACAAACACTTCGTTACTGTAC
>NW_015150974.1:513438-521557 GCF_000732505.1 Cyprinodon variegatus | reverse complement strand
CATCTAGTTGACTGTATTAGGGGGAGGTGGCTGGTCACATGACACGGATATGGATGCAGGATTGTGAGTGTTAAACTAAACCAGACAAGTAATGTAGTGAGATTTTAATGTTGACCAAAGGGTAGGGAAATGTATAACGCTGGTAAATATCTGTTATATATATATATCAGTCCAAATGTTTGAGCCCAGTGGGAGCTAAATAGGTCAGTAAACATAATCTATGACATTATCAGCATATTTTTTGATTAAACAATTTTATTTTCAACAAGAATACCTCCTGGTTGCACTCTGCAGATCTCCTATATGTGTGCCTGAGACATCAGCCGAGTTAGTCCAGTCATTAGGCTTCGTCCAAGCTTTACTTCATGCATTCATTGAGGATAAAACAACCTGGATTCTGGATTGACCGATGGGGTCAAAGCTCTGTGAGCATTTTAAGCTAAGAGACAATAAATAAAAGGTTTGGAAACGCTGTGAGATTTACTGGTTAGACTAGGAAGCACGAGGCGCTGCTCGAGCATCAGATGCTGCTAATGAGGCGACAGAGAAGATGAAACCTGGACCAACGATCGATTGATTAACGCCCTGCCTGCATGTTTAAGTGTTGGATAAACCAGCCAACCAGACCAAATATCCACCTGCCTGGTGTAGTTATAGAACCTGCTTTTATTAAACTACATGCAACCAATACAAACTTCTCCTAAATCACAGAGTTAATTAATAAAATATTTATTCATTTTACACTGAGACAATACTGAGCTTTCTATATTACATTTTTTATCAGGTTTTTAAGGAAACTGATTGGAGTTCCCCAAAAATTATTTTGTTTCCAGTTAAACCTCTACGCATAATTTACAACATAATTATTTGCGAGTCTTCGATCAACACATAATAATCTTGTATGGTTTATACTTAAAAGCGTTTTACTGTTATTTCTGTAAGATCTTCGTTTTCGGTTTATGCAATAGAAAAAAATTAACCCTTAGCTGATGGGAAAAAAGATTATAATTTATCTGAATAAAGCAGCTTTTGATTTTTGGAAGGATCCTTTCTTATTTAAAATAATCTAAGAAATCTTTCTATGCTTTTCAGTGTTTTTTTTCTTTCAAAGATTATTTTTACTTAAAAGCTTTTAGATGATATTCATGGTATATTGTAGGCATCTACAGGCATCTACAGCAAACATACAGATATGTAGTCCCACTGACAAACCGTACACGGATGATTTTTGATTTTTCAAGATCAAAAATAAGGAAAACAAAAGAAACAACAATAAAAAATTTAAATGACACAAATAGCTCCTGCCCAGACACCCCACCTCCCACCCTTGTATGGTTCACAATATCTTTTCTTCTACACTTGTGCCTCATTTTAGTTAAAAGCTCCTGGATCATGTTTTTCTCTTAATCCTTTTAAAGTCACAAATAGGCAGATTTATGATTAAATTATGTATTTAGCTCTACATAGTAAGGCTGTCCCAATACAAATTCTCTTTTATTACTGATATGATACTGATGCTGTAGCTTTAGGTATCGACTGATAGCGATATTAACCCGATACGATGTCAGTATGACTCGTTCATATTTATTTTCTAGCGTTGCACATTAGAGAAGGCTTAATCAGGTGATATTACTAAAAGAATAATATGTATGAGAACAACTGAGCCATTTATTATTAATCAAAGGTTGCTGAAACATCAAAAAAAAAAGTGTGGGGGCGGGGGGGTTCAGCTTGTTTATATGAGCGATTCTAGATGCAGAGCAATATCTTCCAGATACTAATTGTTGACTGATATTGGGCTGATCTCCATCATCAGTAACAGACCTAGACATTACAGAGCAGATTAGGAGCTAGAAGCACCACTTCATCTTTACTTTGATCTAAAATCATCGCCCTCAGCCTCATATCACCTGCACCTAATGGGGGAAAGTGTGCGTTTGTTTACAGCGCTGTCTTTTCTTTGACAACGACCATTTCACCTCCTTATGCTACTTTTCATATTTATCTTTGAGGTTCTCCTGTCAGAGGCGATCAAATGCTGCTGCAGCAACAATATCAGCAGTATTAGCATTAGCAGCAGCACAAATGAGGGAAATTGGAGTAATGTCATCTCTGCAGTAAATGCATGCCAACTACTGAATTGATGCTAGACACATAATAAAGAACTGCTACACACAGTAAAGGTAGGGAAGCTAAGCTACTAGTAGCTATTAGTAGCAGCAGTATACAAAGTTCAAATGTGACGTCACATATCCAGATCCACTTTCTGGCTAACCTCCATTTCTGTAGGAAGAAACTGTAGAAATCGCCGAGTAAGTTTCACTACAGACGAGTGTTTACCCTATTCTTATTTTTTCACAAAGCTTGCAGTGGTCATTTCCAGTTGGATGAAGGATGCTCCAGCCATGAGAATGGTTCTGCAAAGCACAATTGCCTTTACATCATAAAAAGATGAAAATAGGAAGAACAGTTAAAGGTTGACACTGTTCCACAGAGAAAGACGTCAGTTTGTGGATGTATTGTTCTAATGCACACAGGTCAAGAACATAAATAAACTTTCTTTTTAGTTTTTTTCTGGACGTTACAATGATTGGTTGTCTATCACTGTGCTTGCATACCAAGATGGTGTGTGAGACACTTCCATGTAAGCATGTAGGAACTTTGTACTAGCATTAGCAACAGTCGTGTTAAAGTGCTACAGCTACTGAGAGCTGCACACATCAAAAACGTGAAAGAATAGACCTGACACCTTTGCTCTAGTTAGTTAGTTTAGAATATATAGTGAATGACTGTTTTTAGTCAAATAACAATAAACTGAACCAAACCAGACTTTCTAAATGTAGTTAAAAACAACCTACTGCGAATTAAAACTAAATCACATTATAAGACCCTGAACAACATTTAGCAAAAGCTTTTGCAAAAGATTTTGTTTTGTTCTTCACTTCCCTAAAACGGATAAAGCCACCGTCTCAAAGAGGAAGTCGTGCCTTGTAGAGCATCAGCTCCACTGGTGCTGGAATTAAAAATCTCTTTGAAAAGGCCGCACAGGAATTTAAAAAAATGAACACATTTTATTACCTTTAATTAATTTAATTCATCTATGAAATATTCAGTAAATGAAAACGGTGATCTCCCTTGTTCAGGCATTGCAGCACGTTTTACTGTTGCAAAGGGAAATTCCTCAAAAACAAAACAAAAGGAAAATGCAAAACAGAACCTGCGTGTTTTCAAAGAGGAACCCTGCACACAAAGAGACATTAGAAAACTGGCCGCTGGTGTGCAACATCCTCCTGTGAAAAGGAAGGTCTGCAAGGCTAAAAACACAGAATTGCAACTAAATTATGTTTATTTTAATGTGTGACAGAAGGCTTTAGGGGGTCATTTTTACCTGAAAAAAAGCTCTATATAAATGATATTCTATGCTAAGAATTTCTTAATGATAAGTGATGGTCTGTGTGTGTGTGTCAGCTTGCAGCGATGTGTTGGAGGGGTTCTTACTACCTTTGGCTTTAGGATACTTTCTGAGCTCCTGCTGAAGAGCCTCAAGAGGAAACGGACACAGCTCCTCCACACGGATGAGCGCCGTGTTCTGGTTGGCCGCTGAAGCCTCTCTCTGTTTCAGCAGAGCGTAGTAATGCTTCCCGGAGCACAGCACCACCTTCTGGACGCTGGGTGGAATGAGAATCAATGGGAAGAGATTTTTTTAACTACTTATTGTTAATACAATAAAGAGCACAAATGAAGAGCGGAGAAAAGTGACAGTTATTGGAAAATATTTTGTGTTTTTATGGTGAGTTTAGCTTCATTCATAAGCTTCAAGTTTGTCAGTAAAATGTTGACATTAATTTATCAGTTATTTATTTTGTTAAAGTTGTGGCAAGGATCATTAAGTTGTTTGCGGTATTCATACAAGCTTAAGTTTTTTTTTAAAGCAATTTAGATTTTTGTTTTATACATAAAAGTTTTTTCTTCCCCAAAGCAAAGCAGCTTATGAAACCTCGCATAAAAACCGACCAGAAATAATCCCCAATATATCCAATATAAATTAAAAAAGATACCAGATGCATCGAAAACCTGGTCTGGACCACAATATCCAGAGTGATTGATATGGATCGGTGAATGCGGCTGAAATTAATCGTGATTAATCTATTATTGGAATAATCGTCAACTAGTTTAGTAATCGATTAATTGTTTAACAGGAGATTAGAAACAGTAAAATATGCCTTTAGGTGACAGATCTACCAACCCAGAAGAAATGATACCAAAATTCTAAAAAAAATAAGTACAAATCTTGCATTTAAGATATAAAAACATATCTAATATATATAAACATGTACAGGGTCATTTCTCTGACAATTCTATGGATATAAAGCAAAAATGGGAACTAGAAATGAACGTGGTAATTGAAGATAAGAAATGGGAGGAGATTTCAGAAAAAGGTTTTAAGATTACCCACAGCCCAGGATGGAAAGAGTTCAAGTGGAAATTAAGAAAGATGTTTTAAAACTCCTTTTAGTATCTCAAAATATGACAGAAATGTCTCAAATTTATGATGGAGGAACTGTAATTTTTTTTTTTACAGTGTCCTGTCTGGCAATGTGGCAATAAGAATAATTGTCTTGATGCCAAAAAGAGCCCAACAGATTTTACTTTCACAAGTGCAGCGGTACGGCAATTGCCATATTGCTACACTTGATTCATGCATATAAATTGCTTTGTTATAATTATGCAGGGAGTTTTACAGTTTATATGGACACTGCAATGTAAATAGAGCAGAAAAACAGAAGAAGGAAAAAAAGAGAAAAGATGAAAGAAAGATGAGATAGAAAGGAGACAATGACAAAACATTTTCAGTCTGCTTCATCATCTGTAACGAGATGAAAAAAGAACAGCACAACCGAAAGACATGGTACGAGATATACAATAAAGCAACACCTTGAAACTCTCGCTGAAGTAATATTATTAAGTCTGACATGTACTCTGTGTTACCTGAAGATATGAATGTGGGGTTTCTGTGTGAGGAACTGTAATCAAATTGGGGACCACACTCTCATTTTTTGGGACTGTCCAGTACTGATTCCATTTTGGCAAGGGATCCAGACAGAAATTTAAAGAATACTTAAGTTTACTTTACCACTGAACCCGCTCTACTATATATTAGGTTTGATTCCAAAAGATAATATTGGGAAAAGGGAACCCCAATTACTACAGATTCTGTTATTAGTAGCAAGGAAAATGATAACTCTGTCTTGGCTTAAACCTTTGCCCCCAACCCTTCAACAATGGCAAGAAAGGTTGAAGAATGTGTATAAAATGGAGAAGATAACAGCAAAAATTTATGTGAAAATGGACATATTCTTGGAAGTGTGAGCCGCAGCTATTGACTAGTTTGGATGGCCACACAGATAAAGAGCCTCATATGCTAAAAAAAATTATATCAGCGCCCGTTGTTTGTATTTCCCCTCTTTTATGATACACTAGACATATAAACCTCCCGTTTATGGGAGCTAATGAAGACCTCTCTAAGAACTGTCAATTGCTGAAACAGATTTGAATGTTTTCTGAGCCCCATCCCTTTTTACTTTATTTATTTTATTTTATCTTATTTATTGATTTTTTTTTTTTCTCCACTACTTTTGGGTTTGATGTTCTCTGCAGTTGCACACATATGAAGATACATTTGTATATATGTTGGATATATTATATTCTTAAATAAAGAATGTTCAACAAAAAAAATATATAAAAGCTTTTTCATCTGTGAGTATGCTCTATCCAGAACTCTTCAAGTGGAATCGTTTTAGTTTCACCTGGTTTAATTTCGTAAAAACTCTTCCTTAATGAACCTTTAGCTATCTGATTATCGATCAATTAATAAAAAAAAAACAATCAACAGATTAATCGATTTGCAAAATAATCATTAGTTGCAGCCCTTCATCAGTGCTACCTTAAACTGCTGACATCTCTCCTCACATCTGAAAGGGTTAGAGACGTTAGGTGTTTACAAATGTAATCAGGGGAAGCAAAGAGATGCGAGACACCGTTAAATTAAAATTTTTTTCCTGTTGATCAAGTCTGGGAGGACGAACGCTCTTTATGATCTTTTTAGGATTTTAAAATCTACCATCTAATACTCTTGGAAATATTGGCGCTTTTTTTACAAATATCTAAGGCAATAATAGATCTAGAAAGTGGAACAGAATGCTGATTATTAAATATCTGGTAAATATTCAGATTTCCAGTAAGAAGTTATAGGTCGTTTACCCCTCTGCAGGAACAGACGGATCCCCCAACACTGGCCTGAAGGACGTCCCTGGTCCCAGTTCACTCAGACTGGACACGGCTCCCTGCAACAAACAGGTATCTTAGATTCCTTCTAATGGAAACAAGGGATTAAAAAAAAGCTTCTTTTTCTTACAGAAAACCTGAGCAGCGTCTTGGGTCCGACCACAATAAGAGGTTTGCGGAAATTTCGGATCATCTGTCTCCTTAGGAGGTGGAAGTACTGAGTGGGAGTGGTGGGGTTCACCACCGCCATGTTAACGTTGTCCCCGTCCACACCCTCTTCTTTACTGTCACACATCTAGCAGACAAAAGCACAATAAACGTTTTTAAATCAAACTTTTAGAGTAGTGATAATTTGCTATTAGCTTAAGAGGAAAATGATTTTGCTTTAATCTGATCCAGGTTTCTGCTGCTGCTTTTTTCCCATTAAGAAACTTATTCTCTGTTAAATTGCTATTCGTTAACCCTGCGGGGTTTAATATCTGTGCTGCACCACCTTCCTTTGCATTGACAACTGCTCTGAACTAAAAGATAAACATCCACTCAGGTTTAGAAATTGAAAAAAACTCATCACAAGGATGACTTATTTAACTAGGCCTTTAAATGATTTATTTACAAAACTGTTTTTCCAGGGAGAATTGATCATATTAGGTACAGTTTTTATACCCTTTAAGCCAAGAACTAGGGGCAAAGCTATTTATTTTTATCATAATGAAACATGTGTGAAAATTGTAAATTTACAATGTTTGGATTAATGTCCCAAAGCTGAAATATCCTCAAGCTTTATGCAGCCATCTACAGGCTTCTGACCTGATCTTGGATGGCGATCTGATCACTCTTCTTCTCAACGTACTCAACAAATTAAACATTTCTGGCTTTATGACCTTAGTACGGCTCATGCCTTTTCAATACGGTTATCTTTATACTATTGTTGCACTTCATCTGTTCTAGAAAAGATTAGGATCTTAGTTTGGGATAGTTTATTCCAATGAAACACACAAATGTGTCCACATTTCAAAACTTTTAACAATTCAGCTGTTGACCTGAAGTTACAATGAAAAATTTGGAGTAGGCAATGCAAATGAACACAGAACTACTCCCACAGCATCATGCTTCCACCACCATGTCTTGCTGCGATTACTATCTGTAGGGTTTAAAGGTTAAGCTCCTCCATACTTCCTTCTTGACACGACGAGGGCTGATATCATTTTATTAGATTGATCTATTATTTAGGTAATTTGTCAACTGATCCTTGAGTCGAGTACAAAGACTATTAAACATGGTAATTGCTGTAAGAAAAAACTAATTCATAGCTGTAATTCATCTAAAACTAATATATAAGCAAAAATTATTGATAGTTGCAGCCCTGAGTGTCCAAACAACTGAATTTTTCTCACAATTTAAAAAAACAAAACAAGTAGGTATTTGGGTTATTGGTGCAAGAAGTTACCACTGAAGTTCCCATCAGGAAGCAAAATATGTTGTTAATCTCTCATAACGTTGGACAGTTTGCTATTGACTTGGTGGTTTCTGATAATCCAGGCCTCAAAACTTACAAAATTTTAAATCTGTGAACATTTATTTGCTTTATAATCATTCTTCCTACAAAAAAATTTAAAATGTAAGGCAACAGAAAAAGACCAAAATGAATCCCCTAGTTCGTAACGATTCGAATATCTAAACCTCTGACCTACTCTGTTAACTGACTTCCAGTTTCCAAGGGTAGTGCTATTTTATCATACACCAAAGCTATTCAGATGTAAATACATTGAACTTTATATAATGGGATTCTGTAAAACCAACAACTAACAAGTTGTTGGAGATCAGCCTGTTTTTC
>NW_015150974.1:506880-510173 GCF_000732505.1 Cyprinodon variegatus | reverse complement strand
AACGGTTCGGACGGTTTTCATAAACCGTTCCATCCCTAGTGCCTGGATGATCCTCCACTTCCTCTGGTGAGGGGCGCACACGCAGCCCGAGAGCTAAACTCACCAACATCACTGCAGTACAGCGAGGACCTTCCTCTGTCCGACGGGGTGGTGTAACCCACTTGATTGTTCACGATGAGGTGGATGCTGCCACCCACTCGGTAGTGAGGCAGATTTGACAGAGTCAACGTTTCCGGAACGATCCCCTGACCCGTAAAAGAGCCGTCACCGTGGACCTGGAAATAAGAAAATTCAGGAGATAACATTAGATTACAAAGACGGTGTCCCACAAACTTTGAACGTGCCTGAATCAAATTGGTCTGAAGCCCCTGGCTATGTGCTAAGGAAGCACTTTAACCTTTTATTCAGGCGTTTTGGAGCAGGGACACATCTAATTGTAGCCCTAAATATTGCGCCTGCTCACAACAAACAGACTCCCAGATAATTTCTGAGATCCTACAAAGGTTTTTTATATGATTGTGGAGATTGTTATAAAATAAGCTGATGTTGTGTCTTGCATCATATTCTCATCAAAGACCAAATAATGAACCATTTGTAGTTTACTGAGAAAAGTTATCAGATTTTTATTTACAAGTGAAAGATGTTTCATTCCTTACGACCATTTACACGCCACACTAGCACAGTTCCTCGCCTCCCAGTGACGATCTAAGGTACTACTGCTCTCTAGAGGTAAACAAGCAAATCAACATGGCGGCGCCTGTAACATTCAGGAAGTTTGGTTATAATTGTGATATTTCTTTGCTTGCAGAGAGTCAGGAAAAGAAGGCAGCCTTTGATGAAATGACTTGACATAGTCGGCTTTTGGGAAGTGGATACGACAAACGATAAGTCTAATCAGGGCTTACAGACGCAGGAAAAAACTACAAACGTTTAGGTTAATCTCACTGCTAAGCAGAATCATCACTGAAAATTGTATATGAATGTCTGAAATTTCATGATTACCGAGGGTGACTGTAAGGAGATGATGCATTCTGCTGATGTGCTCTTTGTTATCTGAGAACCGAGCCAAAACGGAACCGCGACTGATGAACTAGTACCAGTTTAGCGCGGTTCAGTTAGGTTTGACATGGTCCAGTTCAGTTGTGCATGCTATTTGCACTCAACAGTTATCTTGGTTACCGTGCTCGGATTGATCTCGGCACGGTTTTAAAAGGGTACTAGAAATTAAGCTTTACTTTCCTCCTGATTGGGAACAGATGCGTTTCCAAGAAGATGGTCAGATTTTGGTTGAGTTTTAGTTAGTTTAAATTTTAAAAGGTTGTATATTATGCAAAATTACTTTCGTAAACAGTTATGTGTCCTTAAGCCTGTGCATGGTTTATAAATGTAATAAAGTTCACAAATGAAAAAGAGAAAACCCTCTCTCTCTGCCTTGTTTTTCCCTCTTAGTTAATGTGTGCTTAAAATGCTTCTTTTCAAAAGTGTGCCCTTTATGAGGTCATTTGGGGGAAAAAGCAGTGATTCACAATGTGGCAGTTCACCAGCAGGCTTCTTTACACACCTTAAATTAAAGAGTGGAGCCATACCAATTGAACGTAAGAGTTGAACATGACTTAACCATTTTGGACTGCTTAGCCTGTAATCACGTTAGCACTGCAGCTAATGTTTGTATCTGAAAGCCTGTAAACATGTTAGCACTGCAGCTAATCTTTGTATCTGAAAGTCCAAAAACNAAAGTGCCTGAGATGACGTGTTCTGAATTGGCGCTATAGAAATAAACTGAATTAAAATGAATTAACATGGACGGCTCAATAATAGTGTCGTCTGAAAATGTACTGGATGCTGTGGGTTTAGAGGTCGCTACCTGGAGGAAGCGCTCCATACGGCAGGATGAGTGTTCTGGTCCGGCTCCATCATAACCATGAGGCAGCAGGATCACCATTCCACACTGAAGCAGCCACTTGGCCTCACCTGCAACAGACCAAGCCTCTTTTGCATCAACACCAATCTCTTTTAATCTCAGTGTGAGAGTTTAATTCTGGCTGACCTCCAGAGATGAAAGTATCAAAGATGATCTGAGCTCCGTTGAAGAAATCTCCAAACTGAGCCTCCCAGATGGGCAGCAGCTTCGGCTGAGCGATGCTCATCCCGTACTCAAACCCAAGCACCGCCTCCTCAGACAGCGGGCTATTGCACACCTGAACACCCACAGAGAGGGGGCATTTTCTGAGTTATTACCATCCATATACCCCACAGACTGTAGGTTCTGTTTCAGAAGTACCTCCAGGAATCCCGTCTGCTGGGGGCTGATGTGGTTCAGAGGAACGTAGGTGTCGTTGGTTTCCTGACACACAACCATGGCGTGTCGCTGGCTGAACGTGCCTCTCCCCACGTCCTGCCCGCTTATTCGAATATTAAACCCTGTAACATTCATTTGTCAGTATCCAGGCAGCAGAAACATCTTTAAAGGCAAAGAAAAAGCTCCAAAGGCGCACCCACCCTGGCAGAGCAGAGAGCCGAAAGCTAAGGCCTCTGCTGTCGACCAGTCCAGCTTGGTGCCCTCCTCCAACTTTTGCAGCCGAGCCTGAACTCACAATAAGAAAGAAATGGAGACCATTAGCCTATGATGACGACATGAGATCCCCCCCACCCCGCTGAGCGCAGTGCTGTACCTGCACGTGGGTTTTTAGGAGGTGGTTGTGTAAGCTGATTTGTTCAGGGATGTCCACAGACTTTGCTCCGATGAACTGCAGCAGCTGAGCAGGGACGCCCGTGTCCCAGGTGGTGACTCTGGCACGAGGTTCCACCAGATCCCCCCAGCGGCCCTGCAGGTTGGTGGGGGGAGGGCTGTACAGGGTCATGCCGGACAGCTTTTCATTTAGCATGCTGTAGTAGCTGGACTTGATTTCTGCACGCTCAGCCTCCGTCATCAGACCCTCCGAGATCAGCTGGTCCGAGTAGGAGTCAGGGGCGCTCTGACGGGATCTGAAAGGAGGAAAAATCATCACCAAACTGTCTTCAAGACAACAAATTTACCCTGATCACTGACTATTACTGTAAAAGAAACCAACCTAATAATCTTGTACATGGCCGGGTTGGTGAAGAAAGGTTCATCCAGCTCGTTGTGACCCCACTGACGGTAGCAGATGAGGTCCAGGATGATGTCTTTCCTGAACTGCCGTTGATAGTCCACAGCCAGCCGAGCTGCCCGCAGCACGTCCTCTGCATCATCGCCGTTGACGTGGATCACAGCACAGTTCACCATTTTGCCTAAAGGAAAAAAAAAAAAAAAA